>NC_139465.1:22245000-22472500 GCF_057233095.1 Heloderma suspectum | reverse complement strand
TTATTGTTGCTGTTTTAAAAAGACATTAGGGAATTTGGAATGATAATAATAATCTTTAGGCTGCAATCCTACTTACATTTCAGTTACATCCTATTGAACTCAATGGGGCCTAATTCTAAGTAGATATTGTACTGTTACTCAATAAGGGTGAAGTCCTATGCATGTTTAGAAAAAAAAAAGTACTACATCTCCCAGCATTCCCCAGCAGCCATACTGGGTGTAGAATGCTTGGAGTTGTAGGACTCTTTTCTGTCTAAACATGCATAGGATTGCGCCCTCATCTATTAAAACAAAAAACTAAACTTTAATTAATTGAAAAGTTGCCCTGCATCAAACATGCAGCATATTTTAAATAGGGGAGAAATGGGGGAGAAACGTGTTAAGTTTGCATCTTAGTATGACTTTACCCATTTTGTACTTTTGAAACAATATGCAAATCATACCACAGTTATCCTTCAAAATTCATGCTTGTCCAAATTTTGCAATGGAATTCTCCAGTCAAAACACGCACGCAAAAATGCATATATCAGCAGAAGTAACGTTCAAAATCCATTAAATTAGGAAATCTGCTTGCAAAAAATGTATAGGCAAAAATTGATATATTAGGACAAAAAAAAATTCTCAACGTTTGGGATGAGCTGAATGTAAGCATGGAAAAATGAGAAATTGAGAGAAACCAGATTTGACAGTTTTGTCCATACCTACTTTTTAAATGAAAATGGTTTTATATGTCTATATCTGGTTAGACCCCGATTTAGTCATGTTTAGAGTAGACCTTTTGAAATCAGTGGGACAAGGTAGTTATGACTAACTTGAGTCCCATTCATTTTGATGTGTCTGCTCTAAGCATGATTGAATCTGTATCCTACTCAATTAAAAAAAAAGTCTTCCTGCTGTAGTATAAAGAAAGGCATGCCTCATATAAGATTGTGCCTTCTGTGATATACACATGCATAATCTAAAAGCAAAAGATGTGTTTTTCCAGAACCATTTTTTCCATCTCTTTGCAGATGCATACTGCTTTAATTGGCTAATTAATTGATTGATTAACACTGTGATCCTATGCCTGTCTTCTCAGAAATCAGTCCCACTGACTTAAAGAGGACCTATTCCCATTTAAAGGTGTATAGCAGAGGTGGGCAACAGCGGGAGGTTTGGGGGGCATTTCCCAACCCCAACAGCCCTCCCCCCCATGGGCTTGCCTGCACTGGTTGCCAATTTGTTTCCAAGCCAAATTGGAAGTGTCGGTTTACACTTATAAAGCTTAGGGCCCCAATACCTTAAGGACTGCCTCTCCCCATCTGAACCTACCCACCCCTGAGGTCGGCTTCAGGGGCCCATCCTTGGGTGCTCCTCCCTCCAAGAAAATCCGTGTGTGGGGGGGTCACTTTGAGAACAGGCATTTTCTGTGATAGCCCCATGTTTATGGAATGCTCTCTCCAAGAAACTCATCCAGCCCTGGCACTTTCATCTTTTCCACGCCATGCAAAGACCTTCTTATTTCCCCAGGCATTTGGACTTTTCATATGGCCCAGTCAAGGTCAGCTTTTCTGATGTTCATTCGAGGCTGTGGGTGGGGGAAGATTTTGTGTCTTAATATGACCACTTTTCATATTATGTATATTTTTAGATTATGTTCTCATGATATTTATTTGTATTTGTATTATTGTGCTGATTATGGTTTCTATTGATTTTTGGGTTCTTTCTGTTATATTAATCATGGATATTTGTATGGTGTACGTAAGTCACTTCAAGACTGTTTTTTGCAGTGGGGAAAGAAACAACACATACTGTTAATAACAACAACAACAACAACAATGTTCCATAGTGCTAAAATAATTTAGGGATACATTTAGCTTGTTCTCAAGCTAAATCGACCCTTTTTGATGCTCTGTAATGCTAAATGTTCCATGTGTGTTTTTGCTGCCATTGAATTTCAATGGCATAGTGGGTAGCGATGTTGGAGGAATCATTTGGTGGGTGGAGCTCAATGAGCTTTCATCAGTCCCCTGGATGCTGTTCTGTTTTCCTCCAGCTGGCCTGTCATGGTGCACAATGAGTTGAGCCAGCTGGTGGATTGTTTCACTTTTTAAAAAATTTGTGCAAATAGCCATTTTCACAAATATGTGGTCATAAATAGTGCAATTTGTGCAAAATTGCAGCTGTAAATGGTGCAGTTGCAAGTTGCAGAAATTGCACCATTTGCAGCTACAATTTTGTGCAAATGACTATGTGTACAAATACCCCCCCCCCCAAGTTACCGGGTTCCAGGAACAGCCACACAGCTCAGCTTGCAAATGCGGGCCAAGTCGGGGTTGTCACAGGGATCTGTCGGGCCCAGAAAGGCATGCATTTCCCTGTGACTGACATCCCTAATGGGGGATGGAGGCCTTCATATGCACTCATTAAGCTCTATCTGGCAGCCCAGCCCTGGTGTATAGGGCTGCAGCCCTAAACTACATACAGTTTATAGTCTCTGGTGACAGCCCTGGTATCTATTTTAATTGTGCTTAAAAGGTATGAGCTTAGGTTAATTAGAAACACTGCCTGCCAGCTTACAGTCTTAATACAGACAGACCATAAGGCAGTAGGGAAGAACAAAAAAGTGTCCCACAAGTAGAAAATGAGAAGGGGATAAGTTGAGTACTATTTATTTATTCATTTCTAATACTTGTATACCACTTAATATAATAAAATCTTTATAAATATTAAAAATTGCATTTAAATACACTAGTAAACACAATTTCAGCTGCAGTAACAATGACAATCACATTGAAAATGCACTATTAAAAATGATTCCAACTACAAGAACAGTACAAAACAATACAAGCGACAGTAAAATGGAGTAGCGTATGATCAATTGCAATTAATTACAAGCCAGAGAAAGCTTAGGTAAACAAGTAAGTTTTCAGGAGGCATTTGAATCATAGCAGATTTTCTCCTTCTCAAACTGCATGGGGGAGGGTTTTCTGCAGGATTCTGCCACTTGGATTCTGCAACCAGAATTCTGCAATTTGGTTTCAAAAAGAAGAAAAAAGAAGAATGGAGAGAGTGTGCAGGAGAATAAAGAGAGGGAAGAGGATAAGGCAGTCTTGATGGAGCAAAATGTTACAAGACCAGATGTAGAAAGTTAAACTGAAGGCACTGAGAAAAGTGGACCAACACAGAGTAGGAAACCACAAGATAGAAGTAGAGATCTGATCCAAGACTGGAATAGATCCAATCTGAGATTAGAGTACAGAACCACAAGAGACATGAGAAGTCAGAATAATTTCTGTTAGATATGTATAGAAGAGGTCTGACAAAATAAGAGGGTCACAATCATTTAAACATTTCAGCTTCCACCTTCTCCAGTACCTGGAATGCTGTCCTGTTTGCTTTTTTCCCCCTTCAAGATTGTGTGTGTGTGGGGGGGGGAGAATGATATATAGAAATGGAAATGTTCCATTTTTTTGGACAAAGGTAGTATAATTCTCCCACCAGGAAAGGTAGTTCAAAGAGAAATCTGACTAGCACCCCCCCCATTCTTATTCCATGTTTCCTACAGCGCTATATCCAAGCCACGCTTTATAGGTGACTCCATACATCAGGGAGTGCTTTAAGTGTGTCTTTACAAGTATCCTGAATGCTGTTTGAGTATGGAAATTACCGACAAAAGAAATTAAGAGCAGGAACCCCATGATTAGACTAATGCATTGATCAAGTCAATTCTTCTCTGTTTCACTGCCAACACACCACATATAAAAGCGTCATTAAAGAAACTTTGCTGTCTCTCTTACTAATGGTCTACAATTTGAGCAAGCCCAGATGATTGACAGGCTTTGCCAGGACTGCCTGTGTTGTCTGAAAAAGCCACATCAGATCAGCGGAAGCTTTAAGCAAAGCATACATTATAGATACATGTCTGTTTCTTTGATGATGTGAGACTGTTAGGTGCATCCCACTTCCTTCACACAAAGAACTGCACTTTCATGAAGCTTTTTCACTTTGTCACATCACATTTGGAAAAACAACAGTGAAAACATAAATGTTCTCTATTTTTTTTTTTTTTTAGCAAACAGCCTGTTCAAAGCTAGCCTTAAAAGTTCTCCCTCCCTTTCCCCCAGGCCCCCTCTCCCCCCCTTTTTTGGAATTAATTAAACATAAAATGAGTATTAAATTTCAAAGTTCAATGCAGGAAAGAATATGGCTTAGATTTTTAGTATCTATTTGTCACTGTTCAATGTGGCTTTGTGTGGCAGAGCCACTGAGATGGAATATTCAGAGCATTAAGGCCACCCTGAAATCAAAGATGTTCAGAAAAGTAGTAAAAAAAAAAGGACATTTTTTGCTCTGTAAATTTTATTGCGGAAGGTGATGCAATTTCCTGATTGCTCAAAAACACACACACACACAACAGTCTCTCTGCAGTGCTATAGTCCACAGCCTCTACAGGGTGCATCAGAATAATATACACATATTCTTCTGTGTAGATTATTCAATGTACAATGCAAAGGAAATTCCTTTTTTTCTCACCATATAAGGGCCCCTCAGAATTTTTCAGTGAAAAGAAAAATATTGCAGGCTTGTTGGCAGGGTTAGGAACCAAATCGTGTCACTTGCTCCACCATTGCTGTTGGTTAATTGAAAATAATCTGCATTTGGGTTGATGCTAGTGAACAGGAATACAGAAGTTAATTACACACACATACACACACACACACACACACACACACCACAGAGAGAGAGAGAGAGAGAGAGAGAGAGAGAGAAGGAAGACTGGCAATTTAATTCTTTTTCACCATTCTGTATTTCAGTGCAAAAAAAATTTCTAAATGGATATTTGGATGGATTTCTGTCGTCTCTCTCAACCATACAGGAGAAAATGGATATATGTGCCAGAACAAAAGAAATGGTATCTTTTTCAATGCATCCAAGTGTTTTGCTGTTCTCTTGCACTGTCACCAATATAATGTTTCAAATGCTTTAATAATATCTTAATAGCACTTCTCTCTCTCTCTGTCTCTCAGTACTTTGCTAATGGGCAGTTTTGTTTTAATAGAAAAGAGTTTTAATTGGGCAAAGCTTAGCTGCCCTTTTGTAAAATGCTCATCCTGTATCAGTCTCCTTAAGAGATCAGACATTTTTCTTCTCCCCTAAGGTTTGAAGATCTGTAAGTTGACATAATTTTGCACAAGTCACTCCAGCAATGTAACGTAGATGGTCCATATTCCCTCTGGACCATGGCCTCTGTAACTGTGCCATCACTCACTTAACTTCACCTTATCTTTAAATAAGTTTAACCAAAAGGGACTTGTTCAAGTCACCACCTCTTGAGTGATCTGAATTATTTATGTGATCTTCATATGCGCTCGTTAAGCTCTATCCGTCTGGACCGTGTGCTACTGTGTATTTGGTTCATCCGTAATAGAATTGCAGCACTGAAATTAAGCAAATCATCATGAGAATATGACACTACTCCATGGCCCCTCCGCAGGTACACACACAGGCACACACACTTTTCTTTGATGGAAATTAACAATAATCACATCATTTACACGCATGTACACACACCACAATGGGAGCAGAGTTGTCTCAAAATGGACACTCGAGCAATAAATGGAGAGACACTGCATTGTTGTTTTTCTGTTTTCAGGATCTTCTTCCTTTCCTCTCCCTGGCTGCACCCCTTCTCGCTCCTTCATTAAATCATAAAAATACAGCAAATTCTATGCAGATCTATGAAGCACAAAGGGCTACTGTGGAGATGGTGAAGAAATGAACTCTTCTTCTGAACAGTTCATCTTTTTCATTAAAGAATTAGCAGTGCTAGAAAACACAGCCATTATGATTATAGGGTTCCGCAAACACAAAAATCTATTAACACAGTCAAGGTATTATAATAATAAACAATAATAAAAACAGACTTTAAAATGAGTCGGAACCATGCTTCCCAGTAAATTTGTCCCAGGAGTGTCACTTAAACTTTAAGTGTAATAATAACAATTAAAAATGCAGTCCTCTTATACTGTAACTTTTCTGGAGAATGATCCCAATAAAGATTTCAAACTGTATATAGAGAATGTTCAATTATCATTGGAAAGGACCACTTCCTACAATTTGAATATGCAATGGTTTGCTGTTGTAGTTTTTTAAAGGGTGTATGTGCAAACAATCACTTATCTACAGGGTATAGTTTTGGCTTTAGGAGGCAGAAACTTAATTGACCAATACCAAATTAGGCCAGAAATCCAGAGTAAACAGCCCATATGTAACAGAATGTTTCTCATACAATCCATTGTTTATGGTCCTCATAAAAATGATAGTTATCAGTCAAGCAATCCTTTTCCATGCGTGTTGCAGATTCTATGGGAACCAATGGCTCACAGAAAACAAGAGTATATCTATTTCTCTTCCTTTTCCATAGGAAAACCTCCATCACATCTATCTACATCCTGAGGTGTACGAATGAAAAGGAGTGACAGAAAATGATGCTGACATTTTTATTGTGAACCACTTAGGGATTTTAGTATATTAAGCAATATAAAAATATTATACATAAATAATAAAATAAAAGATAACAAAGGCACTTTTTTTAAGCCACTGCACTGATAGCATGCAGGTCACAATAGGAGCAAAGGGCATATAGCAGAAGAGGTATTGCATGTGCAGTGTTAAAAAGTGATAATGGACAGAACGAGGGATTCCACCATGAAGATGTCAGATACAGAACAGATCTTAGATAAGATAAAGGAAGTGATGACAGGACTGGGTGGGGGGATCAGTCAAAAGATGGAGGCCAAAGGAGGAGGCTAGGGAGACAGGGCAAATGACAGCTGGGCCAGACAGGTTATCAGGTGCTGTTGAACATATTTGAGGGAGACAAAACTGTACATATATAGCTACTTATATTTATGCTGTTTACAGCACAGTGAACTATAAGGAAACACTGGAAAATTAAAAAACTACAACAGACATTTTCTTAGACTCCAGGCAACAGGAAAGGTTGCATATTGCATTGTCTTACATTAGCACATCAGGCAAATTGTGGCCCTCCAGTTGCAACTGCCATGATCCCTCACCATTGGCTTTGCTGGCTGGGTCTGATGGGAGTTGCGACCTAACATCACCAAGAGGGCCACAAGTTGCCCCCCTAGGGAAGTCAAAAAAATCTGCAACAGATTCAGATGAGTTTGGATTTCTATGAATCTGATCTGCAGATACAGCAGCGGACCAGCTTTCTCTGAGTCGCGCAGATTCCACAGACGTGCGGACCATTTAAAAACAACATTTTTGGGGGGGGGAATTGCGCATTTGCACACATGTGCATTTGCAAACAGGAACTAAATTCATGTACATCCATAAACGAAATATCCGATCCATCAATGAGCAGACAATTGAACAGAATATTATTCACAAGCCATGAAACACCGATGGAATGGATTTAACAAAATCTGTACATCCCTAGTCCACCCCTACATTAGAGGACAAATTACCCATACATGTTTTTAAATATTCAACCGCATTTTAATTTCTTTACAAATATGGGTAGAGCAAAGAAGCACACCACCACCATATTATACATGCCTCTGGAAGAATACCTAAACCTCTGCAGTCAGTGACTGGATTCAAACAACAGAGTTTCGAAGATGCTGGATGCGCACATAATTGCCATAGTCTCCTATGTGCGATCAGACCTGAAAGTAATGAAAGAATGAACTATCATAAGTTGTTTATATTCATCTATATCATGCTTATTTGTGGTTTGTTGTTAATTTAAATATATACCTTAAAAAAAAAGATGGTGAAGTCATTCAGAAGCAGCATGGGAGTATTGTTAGAGAAAAGGAGGTGAACAAACAAATCGTATCAAAGTTTGACGCAATGTTTAAGATGGAGGTTGGTGAAGCACTTTGCTAGTTGGAACCACCAGCTACTACTTGAGGTGACTGAGAATTGGGACAGGGTTGGGAGACCTTAGGGAGAGGGCGGTATGTAGGGATGGGTGAAACTGTTGGTTTTGCTTTCTCATGCATCCAGGTTTTTTTTTTTTTTTTAAATACATCTCAAGTTCTTCCTCTCCTGAGTATGAAGTTATGAACTTTGCAGATGTTGGTCAGTTCTTAACAGAAATGAACTGAACTGAAATACTCACCCTTCTGCACCAGCCAAATTCAACAGGACCATCTACTCCCACCATGGAGACCATGAATGTACCTGCCTGCCATATAGCGCTTAAAGATGCAGAGCCTGTCAGAAAAAAAGAGATGTCAACCCTACTTCAATGCTAACATGACTGGATGCACAGGGATTCAAACCCACACTTTTAAGAGCAAAGCACTTAAAGCCCTGGACCTCGATGGATGAATATATCCATTTTGGTTTCTCCCATATTTGATTAAAAAAAAAAAAAAATCACATTCGTTTGTCCCAAGTATGGAGAACTTCATGAATGTTGATAAGTTCTTATCAAAACCAAACTGAAATTAAATTCCTGCCCATCCCTACCAGTGGTTACAGCCTCCTTCACCTTCTCTTGGCACTACTTGCTTCTATAGCACAGACTGGTTCAATATTATGCATTTCACTGAGACGAACTGAATAAAGAGTTGAACAAGTAATTGGAAACAATGCTTCTTTGATTGGGCCAGCTGAGTTCTGAATGGTCCCCATGGCCACTTGCTTGAGCTGGAAGTGAGAGAAGCAATGAAGGAAAGAGGTGCCCTTCAATGAATGATTAACCTAAATGTTGAACAAATTTCAAGGACTTCGGAGGTCTCAGGGCCCTGATTTCCAGAATCTGTGTGGAATGATTAGCTTCAGATTCCATCACTTGGGCACCTCTGCCATCCAATCAGTGATGAAAAGCTAACATCCTGAATGTAAATCTTTAACTCCAGTGTAGGAACCACACATGAATCATTCATGTGGAGTATATCTTTCTTTCTCCTGCTTCTAAAAATGATGCCAATGATTTTGAAACTTCAGCCGTGTGTTAGAATGGCTTTCCTGTTGAAGCTGTTTGCAGAGGAAGAAGTCAAGAAAGCACATACTGTAAATCTGTGGTGCTGACTTACTGCCTTTCTTCTCCACACCCCACCAACACCACCGCTGTCCATTACTCGAGTCAATTAAAGAAGAAGAGCCATCTGAAAAAAAAATGGCTTACATTTCTGCAACATGCAGTGTTACTGTCTCACTGTCTAAAGACCAGATGAGTTTCTCATGTGTGTTGGCTTGATAGCAAAAGTTC
This sequence comes from Heloderma suspectum, assembly GCF_057233095.1. NCBI lineage: Eukaryota > Metazoa > Chordata > Lepidosauria > Squamata > Helodermatidae > Heloderma > Heloderma suspectum. The sequence continues at coordinate 22,463,268 of NC_139465.1, read as the reverse complement.
TACCTGTGGGAAATGGTGCTCAGAGTCAAAAGTAGGTAGCCATCCTGACAAAGGTACTGGAAGCTTCCTCCTCCTTCTCTTGAATCTGGGTCATTTTAATTAATCCCAGCAGATTCCTTCACTGCTGGGGGTTTCCTCGGTAAGCCCACCCAAATCCCCACCTGGAGGTACTTGACTCCTTGTCTAGCAGCTGAGACAATACCTTTGGGAAGCAACCATAGCTCTCCCTCACTCAAGGGAAGATGCTTTAACACCCTCTTTGCCAAATAGTGCTTCCACAGGAGAAGGGGGCTAGGTTCATAGTTCTGCTTTATTATATTTCTCTCCTTAACCCTTGCTAAAGTAAGATTCTGATGTTTTCTCTGAACATAGGGCTGCTGGCTGTAGTCTTTTGTTAAGCTAATAGCCCAGGATGGTCTCCTGATGTTTCATCAATGGGAGCTAATGACAGGAGACATCTCCTGATAGCTGGGGATCTCTCTTGGGGGTTTGGAAGGAGATAGCCATCAGAGCTTGGAGAAGGAGACAGGCATCCAGCTGGAGGGAGACAGGGGTGTGTGTGAGAAAGGGTGAAATAGAAGCCAGCAGCTTGGGGTGAGAAAGAGAGATAAGAGTTTTTAGCTGGAATTAGCTAAAAATGGGTGGCTACAGCCTGAGGGGAAGCTGTCCATAGTGTTCTATGGGGATTCTTCTGCTTTGTAAGACTGCCTGTTTGCCTCCACTTATGCCATCTTTCCCCAGCCAACACATCCGGTGCTCTCCAAGTGTGTTGGACTACAGCTCCCATCAGCAGAGCATGCGTATCTCAAAGTAAGAACTTCGTTGGACTAACCCTTTTGTGTAGAATTATGTCACACTAAAGAAAAAGCAAGTGTGGACAGCGGGTGGATTCACATCATCAATTACCAAATGGTGGTTTACACCAATATGCATGGCAAACTTCTTCTTCACAGTGTCCTACCAAGTGGTGTGAAAATCTGTAGACTGCTCTCTGCTGCTTCCCTAGATTTCCCGTTAGGTCCAACAGTGTGGAAACAAGATTGCCACTTGTCTAGATTGTCCCTTGCCACTTGTCCAGAAGATACTGGTGGGTGGATACCGGTGTCCTTTTTACTAGACATTCGGCAACCTATTTGACCAGCTACCTGCACTTGATGCATTGGAAATTCCTTCAGCCCATGGTGGTTTGGGCTTCCCAAGTGGTTATGCACATAGTCCACTAAGTTAGGACTTTACAAATGGTTGGTTGTATTTGCCAAATGTTACAGCAAGAAACAAGCCCGAAAGGGGTAGTCATTTGAGTTGCAGTATTCATGGGGAGTGGGGAAAGGTGAATCCCAACCTTTCAGGTGTGCATCTCCCGAGGAACATGGGGGCTTCCCTGAGATAGCAGAGGTCATTGTCATAGAATCATAGAATAGTAGGGATGGAAGGAAGCCTACAAGGCCATCGAGTCCAACCCACTGCTCGATGCAGGAATCCAAGTCAGAGCATCCCTGACAGGTGGCTGTCCAGCTCGTCTTGAATGCCTCCAGTGTGGGAGAGCCCACCACCTCCCTAGGGAATTAGTTCCATTGTCGTATTGCTCTAACAGTCAGGAAGTTTTTCCTGATGTTCTGCTGGAATCTGTCTTCCCGTAACTTGAGCCCATTATTCCGTGTCCTGCACTCTGGGATGATCAAGAAGAGATCCTGGCCTTCCTGTCTGTGACAACCTTTCAAGTCCTTGAAGAGCACTATCCTATCTCTCCTCAGTCTTCTCTTCTCAAGGCTAAACATGCCCAATTCTTTCAGTCTCTCTTCACAGGGCTTTGTTTCCAGTCCCCTGATCATCTTCGTTGCCCTCCTCTCCAGTTTGTCTGAATCCTTCTTAAAATGCATTGCCCCGAACTGGACACATTACTCCAGATGAGGCCTAACCAGCGCTGAGTAGAGGGGAACTAGTACTACCTGGGATTTGGAAGCTATGCTTCTATTAATGCAGCCCAAAAGAGCATTGGCCTTTTTTGCAGCACATCACATTGTTGGCTCATATTCAACTTGTGATTGACAACAATTCCAAGATCCTTCTCGCCTGTAGTGTTGCTGAGCCACCTATCCCCCATCTTGTAACTGTGCATTTGGTTTCTTTTTCCTAGGTGCAGAACTTGGCATTTATCCCTATTAAATTTCATTCTGTTGTTTTCTGCCCAGCGCTCCAGCCTATCAAGATCACGTTGAATTTTGTTTCTGTCTTCCAAAGTATTAGCTATCCCGCCCAATTTTGTGTCATCTGCAAATTTGATCAGCATTCTCTGCACCTCCTCCGTGCAATATATATCACTACCAGGTGCTTGCCAACAGTCTGAGCCCTCTGGATCCCCCACCGCTTGCTCACCTTACTTTGAGGGATGTGGGTGGAGCCAGCCTAGCCACAGGGAAAAAGCCCATTTTGCAAGTGCTGCTGCTGGTGCCCACCACTTTAATATCCCCTCAGTGCCTCTTGGGCCCCAACTCAGCCCCAGTAGAGTGACCCTATGACAGGGGTGGGGCTCAGAAGCACTGTGGGAGAATTATACTGGCAGGAGTGAGCTGCCACAAGACCAGGGATTTTCCCCCTGCTGCTGTTCCCATCTGCCTCACAGTAAGAAGTGGAGTCACCTCTGTCCAGGTTGATGGGTTTGCCACTGCCTCCTCTGTCTCCATCTTTGCCTGGCTGGGCAGCTTTGCTGCCACCTTTGTCTCCTCCACTGCCCAGGTGGGCAGATTCTCTAGCTCCTCCTCATCTTCTTCCTCCTCTCTCACCTTTACCTTCCCATCCTCCAGCTCGTCTACTGCCGAGGGGTGGCTCACCTAGGCTGGGAGGGTCTGCTGAGGGTAGGGATGTACAAAAGTCACTTACCTTTTTGAAGGGTGACATTCGCGGTGGGGGGAAGGTGCTCCGTCCCTCCTCCTGAAATTCTCTCTGCCCGGCTCCACTCCATGACGATTCCGCGGAGCCGCCGGCTGGGGCCTCCCACAGCTGGACATCCGGCTGCTGGGCAGCCTGGAGGGACGCAAATGGCGGTGGCCGTAGCTGCCGCCATTTGCATCCCTGTATTTTGCCATGATAGGCTACGTGAATATTTACGTAGCCTATCACGGCAAAAAACAACAACAGCAGCGAACGCAAATGGCGGCCGCCATTTGGGTTCCCTGTTTTTTGCCGTGATAGGCTATGTAAATACTTACACAGCCTATCACGGCTTCCGCAGGGATGCAAATGGTGTCCCTGCATTAGCTGTGATAGGCTATGTATTTACGTAGCCTATCACAGCTATAGTGAAGAAGCGAATGGCGGCCACCATTCGCAAACCAGCGCGAACGGCAGCAGGTAGGTGGCCTGTTTCGCGCACCTTTTGCGGGGTGGGGGGGCAGGGGGACTTTGTTCCACCATGGATTTTGGGGGGCTGAATGCAGTAGCATTCGGCCTCACCGAGATCTGTGGCGGAATTCTCTGACATTCCTAGCTGAGGGTCCCGCCAAACCTGCTGCGGGCCGTGATTGTGAAGTCAAACTTATGGTATGGGAAGTGATCAGTTCTTTTGGGCTCTAAAGAAGAATTCTTCCTAAAGAAAGGACATCATCATTGAGACAATGGGCAGTATCCAATGCTGTCCATGCACTTCTGCTGATTATGTTGCACCAGCGGGACCTACCATCAGTGCAACAGGAAGCTAGTGCTTTCTAGAAAAAAAACCCAAATGAGCCAAAATGCTGATTTCTGGAATGGGACAGTTCAACACAGCTCCCTTCTACAAGCAACCTTGATCTGTTCTTTTCCAGAAACAAGAGTTTCAGTTTGTTTCTAGTTGGTTTAGGAAATGCTAGCTTCTCATTGCACTGTGGTGGGTCCTGCTGTCATGCGGACACCATTGGATACTGCCCATAAATGTACAACGTCTCCATCTCCCTTGATTATAGACTGAGTTTTATATTCCTGTGGCTCCTATGTGCTTTTTGTGAATGTCCGAAGGAGAAACAGCCCCCTTTTAACATGGTGCATCACTAAACAATTGTATTCCCTTCCAGGCCCTTCTTTTCATTTTCTCTTGAAAGGAGACCTAAGCTAAATACCAAAAATTCCGTCACTGCCTAGTATGGCTGAGTGCACTAAAATATAAAAACCTTGATTTAAGCATTTTTTTGTATTCAAAGATCATAGCCAAGTATTCATTTGAAGGTTCAGTGGCATTTTGAAATGAGAACATCATATATAAAGATGTCAGCAAAAGAGCCTCCCATGGCGAAGCTGAAAGAAAAAGAAGAACAGAATGAATAGGAGAGTTTCCAGGTTCCAAGGAATTTTAACATCTCATTACTTAGATTACTCTACATGCAATTTTCCAATATTTCATATTATAAACCTTTGAGCGGTATTGGTTAAAATTACTTAATGTCTATCATCAACTTGGTGTTATTCATTATCTGCCTTAAATAATACACTTTAGAAATAGGTGGGTTCAGTAAGTAAGCAATTTTCTGACAATGCAAATACTTCAACATTTCCAAAGCTTGTGAGAGTGAAGAAATGGAGAGATAAAAAGCCAACAGGGGGGTAGCCAACCCTGAATACTTCTTGAGCGATCTAGTATTCAAAGATGTGTCACCAGAGGAGCATCGCATAGAACTGCATTGTATTTGAAACAAACAGTCCCTTCCTACAATCCCCTACCCTTTTTCTCCCCTACCACCAAATAATGTTTAGCATTAGCAACGCTGATATTATCATGAGTTGCAATGCTTTTGATACGTCGTCGATTGTGCTCGTTAGTCAAATGAGTCATGTGATAAATGCACAGCTGTCATGAGCTGTAGCATACATCCAGCACCAGTAGATGGGTCTCCATATTTGGTCTGATATCTGTCTTGTACTGTATTGATCCAGTGAAATCAAGGTCAACGATGAGCTCACCAGTCCAACCTGCGTCGTGAAATTTGTGCTTCTATCTTTCAGCTTTTGCTTCCATAGCAGTGCCATAGACTGGCCATAAAAATGGCTTACGTGTCAAAGAAAATATGATTCCTTGGGCATCTGAAGTTTTAAACAATTTCTCATTGCAATCTGTGATTCATATTTTGTGTGACTGTCTTCAAACTTCTAGAGTTATGGTACCTGCTGCCCTTGATGACTACCATAAGGCTGCATTTGTATCTCTTCTGCATTATCTAATGTAGCAAATACACACACACACACACACACACTCACTCACTCACACACATACACACCAGGGACCACAAAACCACTGAGATAAAAAGAGCTACAAAACAAATGGTAGAGTCCTTCTCCTTTGGTGGTGTGCCTAGCCCCTGTATACTATGGCTCTGCATACATGGAAATCACCCGAAGTCTTTCACAGTAGCATCTCCCACCCTTCATTCCCTATACTGGCCCTGCTGAGATAGATGTAGGGATGGTGGAGAATTCCGCCACGGATTTCAGTGAGGCCAAATGCACTAGCATTCAGCCCCCCGAAACCCGTGGCGGAACGGCCTCCCACCCCCCGCCCCCCACGGATTCCCCCCCGGGATGAAGCTTACCTGGGGCGGATGTTCTGGTGGCGGCGGCTCCGGCAGTGGCGGCTGGTCTTTTGACCGGCTGCCACGGCTGCCATTTGTGTCTGCTGTGTGCTGTGACAGGCTTCATAAGTATTTATGTAGCCTATCACAGCAAGCAAAAAACAACAACAGTGTACGCAAATGGTGGCGGCTATGGTGGCCACCATTTGCGTTCCCTTTTTTTCGCTGTTTTAGCCTACGTAAATATTTACATAAGCTATTATGGTGAAAAAAAAGGGGAACGCAAATAGCGTAGTGGGCGCTATTTGTGTTCCTTTTTTTCACTGTAAGAGCTTACATAAATTTTATTTATTTATTTATTTATTATTTAATTTATTAATCGCCAATCTGGCTGGTCACCCAGCCACTCTGGGCAATGTACAACATACAATAAAAACAGTTTACAACAATAAAATTCTACAATAAAAACATTTTCTAAAATACCCTAACCCACCCCAAATGCCTGCCTGAACAACAACGTTTTTTAATGCATGACAGAAGCTCATTAAAGAGGGGGCATGATGAAGTTCCCTAGGGAGGGAGTTCCACAGAGTGGGGGCCACCACAGAAAAGGCCCTCTCCCTCGTCCCCACCAGTCTAGCTGTCCTGGCTGATGGGACAGAGAGAAGGCCATCCGAGGCTGATCTTGTTGAGCGGCCTGTCTGGTGCTGCTGGAGGCGCTCCTTAAGATAGGCTGGGCCGGAACCATATAGGGTTTTAAAGGTCAAAACCAACACCTTGAATTTGGCCCGGAAAACAACTGGTAACCAGTGCAACTCCTTCAGCACTGGAGTGATGTGATCTCGCCGGCGGCTGCCTTTAATCAGGCGAGCCGCCGCGTTCTGTACCAGCTGCAGTTTCCGAACCGTCTTCAAGGGTAACCCCACGTAGAGCACATTACAGTAGTCTAAACGAGAGGAAACCAGGGCATGTACTACCAATGGGAGCAGATGGTCGGGAAAGAAGGGGCGCAGCCGTATCAGATGGAGTTGATACAGCGCTGTCCGGCTCACAGCTGACACCTGAGCCTCCATGGACAGCTGGGAGTCCAAAATGACCCCCAGGCTGCAGACCTGGTCTTTCAAGGGTAGCCGTACCCCATTCAACACCAGGTCAACATCCCCCAGCCTCCTCTTGTCTCCCACCGAAAGTACCTCAGTCTTGTCAGGGTTCAGCTTCAGCCTATTCCTCCCCATCCAGCCACTCACTGTCTCCAGACATTTGGACAGGGATTTTACGGTCAACCTTGGTGAAGATTTAAACAAGAGGTAGAGCTACGTGTCATCCACATATTGATGACACTGCACCCCAAACTTCCTGATGATAGCCCCCAGCGGCTTCACATAGATGTTAAATAGCATCAGGGAGAGGATGGAACCCTGTGGCACCCCACAAGTGAGTGGCCACGGGTCCGAAACCTCCTCTCCCAGTGCTACCCTCTGGTACCTGCCGGAGAGGAAGGACCGGAACCACCGCAATATGGTGTCCCCAATGCCCAACCCCTCCAGGCGGTCCAGGAGGATACCATGGTCAACAGTATTGAAAGCCGCTGAGAGGTCGAGGAGAACAAGGAAGGAGCATTCACCCCTATCCAAAGCCCTCCTCATATCATCTACCAAGGCGGCCAAGGCCGTTTCTGTCCCATGCCCAGGCCTGAAGCCCGACTGAAATGGGTCTAGATAATCAGTTTCTTCCAAGTGTGCCTTCAACTGCACCGCCACCACCAGCTCAATCACCTTGCCCCAAAATGGTAGATTTGAGACTGGGCGAAAGTTGTTTAAAACTTGAGGGTCCAAGGAGGGCTTCTTTAAGAGCGGTCTTATCACTGCCTCCTTGAGGGCTGATGGCATCACTCCCTCCTCAAGGGAGGCGTTCACCACCGCCTTGATCCCCTCACCCAGTCTCTCTCTGCAGCTCATAATGAGCCAAGATGGGCAAGGATCAAGTAAGCAGGTGGTCGGCCATACCGATGAAAGCACCTTGTCCACTTCATCAGGAGGAAGAAGCTGGAACCGATCCCACAAAACCGGTTTGCCACAGGCCGCCTCTTGCTCACTAACTGTATCCACAGCGTGCAGAGTAACTAGGGGTGGACAAGAGTCACTTACCTGTCCTCGAAGCTTGTTCGCGTTGGGGGGGAGGCGCTTCGCTGCTCCCCCCGCGAAGTTCAGGCTGGGGGGGAGGCTTCCCGCCTCGCCCGGCTGAAATTCAGGCCGGGGAGAAGGCGCCTCGCCTCGCCCGGCCGCGAACTCAGAAGTTTTTTTTTTAAAAAAAAATGCCCCCGTGATAGGCTACGTGACGATTAACGTAGCCTATCACGGCTAGATCTGCAAAGTCAGCCGTGATAGGCTACGTAAATCGTCATGTAGCCTATCAAGGGTGACTTAAAAAAAAAAAAAAGCGCGTACTGATAATGGCGGCCCCCATAGGGAGCTGCCATTCCCGTTCCTTATTTGGTCGCTGTAGTCTACGTAAAGATTTACGTAGACTACAGCGACCAAATAAGGAACGCGAATAGCGTTGCCCTTATTTTCGCCATAGTCTATGTAATCTTTACGTAGACTACAGCGACCAAATAAGGAACGTGAATGGCGGCTCCCTATGGGGGCCGCCATTTGCGTACGTGCTTTTTTTTTTTTTTAATCGTCACGTAAATCGTCACGTAGCCTATCACGGGTGACTTTAAAAAAAAAAAAAAGCCCGTACGGCTAATGGCAGCCCCCATAGGGAGCCGCCATTCACGTTCCTTATTTGGTCGCAGTAATCTACGTAATCTTTACGTAGACTACGGCGAAAATAAGGGCAACGCAAATAGCGTTGCCCTTATTTTCGCCATAGTCTATGTAATCTTTACGTAGACTACAGCGACCAAATAAGGAACGTGAATGGCGGCTCCCTATGGGGGCCGCCATTAGCCGTACGCGCTTATTTTTTTTTTTAAGTCACCCGTGATAGGCTACGTGACGATTTACGTAGCCTATCATGGCTGACTTTGCAAATCTAGCCATGATAGGCTACGTTAATTGTCACGTAGCCTATCACTGGGCGTTTTTTTTTAATTTACTTTTATTGGAATGGTGGCGGCGGCAGCCGTTCGAAAGATCGGCTGCCGCCCCCACCCCTGACGAAGACCCGACGAACCGCCGCCAGGACCCACCGCCGGGAGGGACATTCGGGAAAGGTAAGTCCCATCCCGGGTGGGGTGCGGGGGGCGGGGGGGTGCGGAGAATTTCTCCCCGAAACTTTTTCAGGGGGCCGAACACGTTGGCGCTCGGCCCCCCGAAGTTTCAGGGAGAAATTCTCCGCCAACCCTAGATAGATGGGCTGCTGCTGTGCCAGCTGCAATGCGGTGCACCCAATTTTCAATATGTGTATTGGCCAACATACAATTGGCCTCTGACATGTACCCTGAAACATGTATAATGGAACTTTTAATTTTGAGTTGCTGCATTCAAAATAAAGCAACTATGGACAAATATTTTTCCTCATATATAAAGAAAAATTGCAAGCAATTTTCCTAATATAATGCATTTCAATATTGCTTACACACACACACACACACACACACACAACATTTATATCCCACATTTTTTTCTCCCTAAGGAACCCAAGAGTTTAGGGTGATGATGTTGCATATGAGTGAGTTCTATAGCAAGCAATGTGATTAGCAGAGTCAAGGGTGAAAAGGCCACAGATTGAAGGGAGAAGGGGAGAGATTTGGAAGAGAGGGGTGTTTGTGGGTGTAGAAGGAGAAGTCATGGTAAGGCTATTTTTTCCAGGCATTTCCCCCCCACACACAGGTAATTCATTTAGGGCTCCTTCACACAGAGCTTTTATTCTGTGCTCCTTCATTCAGATTCATTTATTGCTCCTTCATAGAAGTTTGTGGGCTCTTTACATGATGCCGTCACCCTGCCATCACCCTCCAGGGCATCTCCTGCACTAAATGCCCTTTGTTCCATTTTTAAATAGATCACAGATAATGAGCTATCAAATTACTCTGTTGTGTTCCACTTCCCTTTCCTCCATGAAAAGAGTTAAAGCGGCAAGAAGAAGAGCGAGATCAATGAAAGAAAATCGAAGGTTCAGATACAGGGAGGAGGGGGAAGGAGGTGGGGAAAAAGGAAGCATGTGAAAAAGGGAGTCGTCATGATCCTGCATTTAAAATGGAAGCAGAAATTCAAATTTCAAATGCAGGATTTTTAGGCTGGTGTAGAGATGCCCTGAGTGTTTGGGGTTTCCTGAGATTATGGAAAAGAGACTGAATATGCAATGGCTCCTAGTCCCACCTTTTCTCCCTGTTCTGAACTTAATGAGTAAAGCAAGGGAAATGAGGATGTCTTCATGCCTGGTTTCCAATTGGATCTGGGATTAAACTATTGAAAGGGTTTAAACATACCAGTCAAAGGAAAACCTGACTCTGCAACCTTTCCAATTCAGTTTTGATGGAAGGGGAGCGGGGAGAGCAGTCCTTATTAACACAGAACCGAATGCATGCCTGACCAAATAGTTCCCTAGCAGGCCTGGGAGTACATTATAACCTTTCAAGGTGATATGGAGGGAGCTTTCCCCAACCTGATACCCTCCAGATGTTTCAGGCTACCTGAAAGACTGCCTTCTCCCAAATGAACCTGCCCAGTCCTTAAGATCTTCTGGAGAGGCCCTTCTTTCAAGACCGCCACCATCTGAGGTACATGTGGCGGCAACATGAGAGAGGGCCTATTTGGTAGCTGCTCCTTCTGCCAGCAGGCAAAGACCACTTTATTCAAAAAGGCCTTTGGCCTGTAAATGGGTCTCTGGGTATTTTATTGTTTTGATCTATTTTAAATTGCTTTTGTAAGCTGCCTCAAGTGCCATTTTTTTGGTAGAAAGGTGGAGTATACATCAAATAAACAAATAAACTCCCATCATCCCTAGCCAGATGTGCTGGCTGGGGAAGTTGGGAGAGTTGTAACTTGACACATCTGGACGGTGCCAGGTTGGAGAAGGAGGCTGGATGAAGTCAAGGAGGCAAACAAAGGCTTGGCCAGAGGTGTGACGTAATGGCTATTGCCCATACAGAGCTTGAAAGGAAATGCTAACCTTGAACATCTGGAATGGTGGACTTCTCCCTAGTGCTCTTCCTCTCCCTGCCCCTCTCTTTGATGGTAAAATGGAGCCCTTTCATCCCTGTCCAGTTCTGACACAACATTGGGGTTTAGTCATTTGGCAACTCAGCCACTGCTGGTTCAATGAAGCCTTACTATGTGTCCTAGTCCTATACACATATCTAGTTTCCTGTTCATCTCCAGCTTTCCCCCATGTGGGCCATTCCTTTTCACAAGGCACAAGGCACTTAGCCATTCCTGTCCAGTTTCTGGAGAAGCTAGAATGCTGTGGATATTAAAAGGAAACAAAGTGCCTTGAAATACATTTAAATTTATTTAGCATCCTTTAAACTGTAAAATGGAAGTAAGAGAAAAAGAAGGGGGGGGGACACAGAAGAAATGAAGCAGTATAAAGATAACCAGCCAAGCAACAACCCTTCCTACTCAGAAACTCCAAATAAAAATTTCACTCAACCCCAACAGACCAGATGTCTCCAATTAAACGCAGAGGCAAATCAGAGGGTTTTTTCCTCCCAGTTTCTTTTTTATATAGTTTTCTGTTGAAGTCATATCCATGCATCTTACACAAAGCAGGCTAAGTTGGAGTCCCACGTTTGCATGAATCAGAGGCTTAATTTTGCTAAAACAACTCAACCCTTTGTCAGATAATAAAATAACATACTAGGTATTTACACATCTAGTTGGAAATCTTCAAGCAGAGACTGTCATCTGTTGAGGATGCTCTAGCTCTGGATTTCCTGCATCGACCAGGAGTAGAGGACTAGATGGCCCATAAAGCCCCCTCAAAATCTATGATTTTATTATTCTCACTGCTCAGTATTAAAATTCTCACCTACAGCAGCATGCAAGGATCTCTGGAACCGGTCTGCTATCTTCATACAAGAATCTCAAATGATTGTGCTGAGATTAGAGATATATGAGAAATTCATTTCAGTTAGTTTGTGATCAGGATTTTCCCCAGTTCACACCTCCTGGACCAGATATGGACTCGGACATGATCTGCAGTCAAAGTCTGTACATTTCCGAGCTTGCAATGTGATTCGTCGACCCACAAAAATTACATTTCAGAAATGTGCACAATTGATGTATATATTTGGACAAATATGCTCATAAATATGCTTGGATTTTCATGTGAGAGGGGAACCCCCCCCCCCACAAAGCTTACAATCTTATACTTAATCTGAAGGAGCTGCATTGGCCACCCCAACAGTTGTTTTCCGGGTCAAATTCAAGGTGTTGGTTTAGACCTTTAAAACCCTATATGGTTCTGGCCCAGCCTATCTCAAGGAGCGCCTCCAGCAACACCAGACAGGCAGCTCAACAAGATCAGCCTCGGATGGCCTTCTCTCTGTCCCATCAGCCAGGACAGCTAGGCTGGTGAGGACGAGGGAGAGGGCCTTCTCTGTGGTGGCCCCCACTCTGTGGAACTTGCTCCCTAGGGAACTCCGCCATGCCCCCTCTTTAATGAGCTTCTGCCACGCATTAAAAACGTGGTTGTTCAGGCAGGCATTTGGGGTGGGCTAGGGTAATTTTAGAAATGTGATTTTTTTAATGTTGAATTTTATTGTATGAACTGTTTTTATTGTTGTACATCGCCCAGAGTGGCTGGGTGACCAGCCAGATGGGTGATCAATCAATCAATCAATCAATCAATCAATCAATACAGACTCAGGTTGGAACAAGCTTCAAGATGAAATTTGGACAACTGCAGTGAGCTTGAGTTTTGCTGATTCACACATCTCTAGCTGAGATGCAGTAAAAATGTTTTAGGTAAATTGTACAGCCAATAGGTTAAAAGCAAGGTATGTCATTAAAATCAACAAGAACAGACCCTACATCTTGATACTATCTTATGGTACATCTTCTGTACCATAAGAAGGAGTATAATTAGCATTGTGCCAATATACATCCCAAACCATGACGACACAGTGGTGTTGTACAAGCATCAATCCACATTTACGAAGAGATATCAAGACAACACTTTTGTTCTGGTTGCCAGTCATTTGACATAGGCGATCTACTTGGGTTTTTTGTTGTTGACGCTCCACTGATATGTGATTGCTATAGTGCATTGTAGAAAATAAGTAATGTAGTAAGACTATTGCATTTTTTTTATAAGACACTGAAAAATGAATAAAGCCAAAATAATAAATCATTTCTTATTTAGGCCAAGAAGGATTTACATTGCTTGAATACATTTATTTTTTAAACCACCAAAAACAAACAAAACTCCAGCAAGTTTTGTTTCCACCTGGAGATGCAAATCAACATTTTTATCCAGGGAAAATAATAAAATCTGTGTGACACAGATATGGAAAGCTTAAATAAAGCAAAATCACTTTTAGAAACAATTGTGATGTATTGATTTAAATATACTGAATTTATATGATGATGTTTGGTCATTAGTATTTCAATGGCTAGTTCTGGGCACCTAGGAGGGCTCTGACTGAGGTTGTTTTTTGGAAGGAGCAATCCTATGGGGATAGGCGGCTGCCTCCGAACTTGGAGGCGACAGCCTATCCAATGCATGGCAGGGGATTGAGGAGCGGATCGCCTCCTCCACACTCCAGCTGCCCTGCATTCACAGCTAGACAGCTGATTTCAGCTGTCTAGCCATGGGACATTGGAGCATGGGGCGGGGAGGCCGGATGACACATAGGAAGGATCAGCACTTACGAACGCCCCGCCCCACCTCCAGGAATACTGCCTTTTGTCCCGCTCTGTGCTGCTCTTACAAGTGCGGAGTGCAGGGATGATCCACGCCACCTATGAGGTGGTGGGGGAGGAGGTGGTTCTCTGGGAACTGACCTCAAAGCAATGGCTGTAAGGTCAGTTCCCGGAAACCGACCAGTTCTATAGCTGTCTAGTAGGGATGTACAAAAGTCACTTACCTGTTCGTGGATTATGTTGATGGTGGGGGGGAGGCGTTCCGTCCCACCCCCCGGAATCCTTGCTGGGGGGGAGGTGCTCTGCGCCTCCCCCCCCAGAATCCTGGCCGGCCGGATCCACTCTGCAGGGATTCTGCGGAGCCACCGCCCGGCTCTGCCAGCAGCTGGACATCCGTCCGCTGGCTAGCAGGGACGCAAATGGCGGCGGCCATAGCTGCCGTTGTTTGCTTCTCTGCAGTCAGCTGTGATAGGCTATGTAAATGTTTACGTAACCTATCACGTCTGACTTAAAAAACAACAACAACGTGCGTACGCAAATGGCGGCGGCCACGACCGCCGCCATTTGCGTTCCTTATTTTGGCACGTCTTAGTCTACGTCAAGATTGACGTAGACTAAGATGGCAAAACTAAGGGGAACGCGTCTGCTACGCTATTTGCATTCCCCTTATTTTCACCATCTTAGTCTACGTAAATCTTGATGAAATGGCGGTGGTGGCAGCTGGTCGGAAGACTGGCCGCTGCCGCCGCCGAACCGCTGCCACAGCCGCTGCCGGAGCTGCCGCCACCAGGAAGATCTGCCCAAGGTAAGTCCCATCCCGGGGGGGTGGGGGGTGGCAGGCCGTTCCACCACCAATTTCGGGGGGCTGAATGCACTGGTATTCGGCCTCCCCGAGATCCGTGGCAGAATTCTCTGACATTCCTACTGTCTAGTCACTGTCTAGCAGCCATAGGATTGTGTCCTAAACAGGTTTCCCCTAGACACACATGAAGTGACACTGAAGGAAGTCTCACACTGAGGAAAGGCACAAAAGCAGTTAAAATGTTATGGAGAGAGGGGACCGGGAGGCTGAGGGGGTCCTGCTATCCAAAGGGGAATGGTTAAAAACCAATAGGGATGTATGAAAGTGACTTACCTGTCCACGGATTCTGTTCGCGGTGGGAGGGCGCTCTGTTCCTCCCCCTGGAATCCTCGACACGGGGAGGCGATCTGGTTCTCCCTCCTGGAATCCTGCCTGGCCAGCTCTGCTCTGCGGCAGCTCCGCAGCGCAGTTGGCCAGGGCTGTCTGCAGTTGGATTTCCGGCCGCGGACTGGCTGGTGTGGATGCAAATGGCGGCTGCCATAGCGGCCGCCATTTGCATCCAGCCAGGCAGCCATGATAGGCTATGTAAGTCTTTACGTAGGCTATCACGGCTGGGGGGGGGAAGGCATACGCAAATGGCGGCGGCTATGGCAGCCGCCATTTGCGTTCCCTATTTTTCGCCATCTTAGCCTATGTAAATATTTACGTAGGCTATTATGGTGAAAAAAAAGAACTCAAATAGCGTAGTGGGCGCTATTTGTGTTCCTTTTTTATTTGCCTTTTTAGCCTACATAAATATTTACTTAGGCTAAAACGGGGGGGGGGGAGGAATGCAAATAGTGCCCACTGCGCTATTTGCATTCCCCTTTTTTTCCTGCCATAATAACCTACGTAAATATTTACGTAGACTAAAACGGCGAAAAATAAGGAATGCAAATGGCAGCCGCCGTAGCCGCTGCCATCTGCATATGCAGGTTTTTTTTTTATTGGCTTGCCATGATAGGCTATGTAAAGACTTACGTAGCCTATCACGGCAAAGACCAGAATGCAAATGGCGGCTGTGGCAGCCGGTCGAAAGACCAGCCACCACCACCGCTGCCGCTGCTGGAGCCACCACTGTCCGGAACATCCACCCCAGTTAAGTCTCATCCCGGGGGGAATCCGCGGGGGGACCGGGGGGTGGCAGGCCGTTCTGCCATGGATTTCAGGGGGCCGAATGCCAGTGCATTCGGCCTCACTAAAATCCATGGCAGAATTCTCCACCATCCCTAAAAACCATCCAACCTACATGATACACCTAACACCATGAGTCAAGTAGCTTTTGGGATGCTTGCCAATATATTTATCTGCATCACATGACAAATACTAATTAGCAATTTACAAACAGTTCCTGAAATTAAAAAAAGAAAAAGTAAGTGATGCATAATTATGCCCACATTGATTTTTGATCTACATTTTGAAAATAACTGAAAGATATATATTTTTAAAGCTGACGATACTGTGTCCAGTCTTCGTTCTTTCCCAAGCAATAAATTCATCATCATCTCTGTTTATTTTTAATTATTCCTGTCTCAGTTTCCTTTGCTGTGCATGGGCCATGGCGGCACAGGGCTCTCCTGCTCTATAATTTAGGTGGGCCGTCCATGCAGCTTTGGAACTGTACAGTTTATTTTGAAAAGATTAAGCCCATTAACTGCTTGAACTTTGCCAGCTGAAATTTAGTCTTCCTGCCAAAATCAGCTTAAATATTTTGAAACACGGCCCTTTGTGAGACCACCTACACGGTTTAAAAGAGACATGTTTAAACAATATTACAAGGCTCAGAACTCAGAATAAGTTTCTTTTCATACGGAGTGACAAAATAAGTTTGGGTGAGTCTGGTTTCATATTACATATTACCTCTAACTCTGAGGTAAGAGGATTGGTGTTCCTTTATATAGCTTACTTCCTCTTGTGTGGAGGTAATCAGTACTGTGTTCAAATTTTTAGTACACTGTACTCAGCCAGTTGTGTTGATCCATATCTCTATGTGTGTGAGTATTGCATATGTGTGTATGCAATTGCTCAATGGAAAAATCCAATTCCTGTCCACCACCCACTCCCCACCATTATGAGGATTGCAGCTAAGCTCAGAGGGGACATGGAAGCTTGTGTGTGTGTGTGTGTGTGTGTGTGTGTGTGTGTCATTGTCCCTGCTAATCAAAAAGTCATGGTGCTCCAACCCTGTGGGCCCTGGTTCTACTACACCACTGGGGATGGAATGATGCTGGGGAATTGAAAGATCACCCAAAATCAGCCTTGGATCCTAATCTCACAGGTTGTGTTAGCATCTTGATGGAAGTATCTAACACAACTTGTAATGATTGAAGTCAACTAGGGGTGTACGGATTACTCACCCCGTTCTGGTGGGGCTGTCCGCTGGGGGGGGCGATCCCTCCCTCCCCCCCGGAATCCTCCCCAGCCAGCTCTGCTCTGCGGCGAGCCTGCGGAGCCACCAGCTGGGCCCTCCCGCAGCTGGAAATCCATCCACTGCTGGGCTATGGCCGCAAATGGCGGCCGCCATAGCAACCACCATATGCGTCCCTGCATTAGCCATGACAGGCTACGTATATATTTACGTAGTCTATCACGGCAAAGATCAGGGATGCAAATGGCGCCTGCTACGCCATTTGCATCCCTGCTGTTTTCGTGATAGGCAACGTAAATATATACGTAGCCTATCATGGCTAACACAGGGACGCAAATGGCATAGCGGCCACCATTTGCGTCCCTGCGTTAGCCGTGATAAGCTATGTATATATTGACGTAGCCTATCACGGCAAAAGGCAAGGACGCAAATGGCGTAATGGACACTATTTACATCCCTGCTCTTTGCTGTGATAAGCTACATAAATACTTAAATAGCCTATCATGGCTAAAGTAGGGAGGCAAATGGCAGCCGCAGACTGGGGCAGCCATTCGCGGCCGCAGACTGGGGCAGCGGACGGACCAGACGGCCAACAAAAGGTAGGGTCAATCCTGGGGAAAGTTTGAGGGGTGGCGGGGGGGATTGCTCCATTCCGCCATGGACTCTGGGGGGGGGGCGGATTCTAAAGAATCTGGCTTCATTGAAGTCTGTGGTGGAATTCTTTAACATCCCTAACGTCAACTAGGTCTGTTGAGTCACAAATTAATTTTAGCTGATTATAGGGATGCTGGAGAAATTCGAGATGGATTAAAATGAGCTCAGATTTCTAAGAATCTGACCTGAGGAATCTCCTGCAGAGCAAACCCCTCAGGCCCTGCCGAGTCCATGGACTTTTGGATGTTTTTTTTACTTTCCCGGAATTTAAGCATATAAATTCGTAGAAAAATACGTACATTTCTGCTGAGGAAACATAGAATGGAATAGGGAACAATACACTAAATGTTATGTACTGGGGTAAATTATGTAAATACTTACATAAATATTTACGTAATTATTTCTGTATTTTTCCACACGATGCAAAAAAAAAATTCGCATCCGTCTCTGGGAAGATGACGGAATGAAAGGCACCTGACAAACCACAAAACACAGACGGAGCGGATTTTACACAGCCTGTACATCCCTAGCTGATTATTCCATTGCCTTTTAACAGATTAGTTAATTAATTAATGGATGAAAGGTAAATAAATGTGGATATTGCACAAATGTCAGTATAGGTGCCTGTTTCAAATACTGAAGAAAGTAAGAATAACTTATGATTTAATACACAGAACCCATCACTCGCTGTGATCATCTTTAACATTTCCCATTTATGACAGTAACACACTGGAATCACAATAGCTTCCAAAAGAAATCATGTGTTTCCTTGACTCTCAGGGTCACTAACTGAAATAAATCTTGTCCATAAACAATGTGATCCTGTGTATGTTTACTCAGAAGTAAGAACCACTGTACTCAATGGCGTTTCCTCATGGATAATTGTGTATAGAAATACAGTGTCAGAGTGATGCCAACCATTTAATCGACTACAACATTAATTGGCTTAAAGCAGGGGTGGACCCCACTGGGTGGGGCGACAACCCTGCCCCATGTCACCATAGCTCTGCCACTGAATTTGCTGCTGAAATTCAGCAACATGGTGGAAAAAAATGTGATTTTCCTTTAAAACAAGGCATGCAGGACCACACACCTTGTTGGGAAGCAAAATTTCACATGATTCTGCTTCCAAACAAGGCATGTGCTCCTGATACACCTTGTTTTAAAGCAAAATACCTTCTTTTTTACTGCCATCATGGGGGCAAATTGGGCATTGTCAGCAGTGACAGGCATGGGGCAGTGCAGCGGGGATACAGAAAAGGCCAGGGGGTACATGCAGCCTATGGTAGGGATGTCACAGAATTCCACCATGGATCTCAGTGAGGCCGAGTGCCCGTGCATTCAGCCCCCTGAAATCTGTGGCAGAATGAAGCCCCCCCACCCCCCCACCCCGCGAATTGGGCCCGGAACAGAGCACCTACCTGCTGCCGTCCGCAATGACTAGCGAATGGTGGCCGCGTCTGTGGCTGCCATTCGCTTCTTCCATGTAGCCGTGATAGGCTACGTAAATACTTAGGTAGCCTATCATGGCTAACTCAGGGACGCCATTAGCGTCCCTGCGTTAGCTGTGATAGACTACGTAAGTATTTACATAGCCTATCACGGCTTAACTAAGGGAACGCAAATGGCGGCAGCTATGGTGGCCACCATTTGCGTTCCCTTTTTTTTGCCGTTTTAGCCTACGTAAATATTTACGTAGGTTATTACAGAAAAAAAAAAGTGAACACAAATGGCAGCCACTACTCCATTTGCGTTCTCTCTCTTTTTTTTTTCTGCAATAGCCTACATAAATATTTATGTAGCCTATCATGGCAAAATACAGGGATGCAAATGGCGGCGGCTACGGCAGCCGCCATTTGCGTCCCTGCAGGTTGCCCAGCGGCCGGATGTCTGGCTGCAGGTGGCCCCAGCCAGCGGCTCCGTGGAGTCTCTGTGGAGTGGAGCTGGCTGGAGAGAATTTCAGAGGGAGGGACGGAGCACCTCCCCCCCACCGCGAATGTCACCCTTCGAAAAGGTAAGTGACTTTCGTACATCCCTAGCCTATGGGACTCATGTTGCCCACCCCTGACTTAAAGGTGCCTCACTTTCCATGTGTTGGGGGCACAAGTAGAGATGTGTCCCCACTGCAGACATTCAGCCCCTAGTGTATGAAGGGCAATGAAGCTGGTGATGCTGATACAATGGAAGAGGTGGTGCCTGGGTCTAGGGATGCTGGAGAAATTCAAGACGGATTAAAATGAGCTCAGATTTCTAAGTATCCGACCTGTGGAATCCACTGCAGAGCAACTTCCTCAGGCCACGCAGAGTCTGTGGACTTTCGGATGATTTTTTTACTTTCCCGGAATTTACACATATAAATTCGTAGAAAAATACGCATGTTTCTGCTGAGGAAATGCTGAATGGAATAGGGGACAATACCCTAAATGTTATGTACTGAGGTAAATTATGTAAATACTTACATAAATACTTATGTCATTAATTCCGTATTATTCCGCACAACAAAAAAATATATTCATATCCGTCTGTGGGCGGATAATGGAATGAAAGGCACCTGACAATCCGCAAAACACAGTCAGAGCAGATTTTACACAGTCTGTATATTAGGGATGGCGGAGAATTCTGCCACGGATTTCAGTGAGGCAGAATGCACTGGCATTCGGCCCCCAGAAATCCGTGGTGGAATGGCCTGCCCCCCTGCCCCTCTGCAGATCTCCCCTGGGATGAGACTTAGCTGAGGCAGATGTTCTGGACGGTGGCGGCTCCAGTGGCTGCGGCGGCGGCTGGTCTTCTGACCGGCTGCCATTGCTGCCATTTGCAGTCTGGTCTTTTTCTTTTTCTTTTTACCCAGATGTGATAGGCTATATAAAGACTTACGTAGCTTATCACGTCTGGGTCGGAAAAAAAACACACGCATATGCAAATGGCGGTGGCTACGGCAGCCGCCATTTACGTTCCTTATTTTTGGCCGTCTTAGTCTACGTAAATATTTACGTAGACTATTACGGCGAAAATAAAGGGGAACGCAAATAATGTAGTGGGCGCTATTTGCATTCCTTTTTGATTCTCCATTTTAGCCTACGTAAATATTCACATAAGTTAAAACGGCGAATCAAAAAGGGATGCAAATGGCGCCCACTACGCTATTTGCGTTCCCCTTTATTTTCGCCATAATAGTCTACGTAAATATTTACGTAGACTAAGGCGGCGAAAAATAAGGAATGCAAATGGTGGCCACTGTAGCCGCTGCCATTTGCGTACACCTTTTTTTTTTTAAACCAGACGTGATAGGCTACGTAAATATTTATATAGTGTATCATGGTTGAATACAGGGACACAAACAGTGGCTGCTATGGCCGCTGCCATTTGCGTCCTTGCTACCCAGTGGCTGGAATCCCCGTGGAGCGGAGCTGGCCAGGCAAGACTCCGGGGGGAAGGAAGGAGTGCCTCCCCCGCCACCGCGAAGCAGATCCGCGAAACAGTAAGTGACTTTCGTATGTCCCCACTGTATATCCCTACCTGGGACTAAAGTCCCATTCCCTCGCCTTGTGTGACTGGAATCATGTGGAGAGAGAATGCCTGAATAGGACTTCAGTCAATTGTGATCTTGCTTTTACCCCTTATACATTATATTTCAAATGCAAAGGCCGGTGGCTGATGCAAATAATGGAATCTGAATTGGCATTACAGATCACCAGGTCAGGAAAAGAAATGGGTAACCTGTATGCAAACACATTCAAGAACTTAACCTATTGAGGCCTTGTGATGGAGCCATCCATCCGCCTACATTTGATTAGGGACAACCTCTAGGGTAGGCATGGCTGGGCACCTGCTACAGGCCCTAACCACAGCAGAGGCCCTCTGACAAAAGCCTCCCTGAGCTAGGGATGTCAGAGAATTCCACCACGGATCTCAGGGAGGCCAAATGCCGGTGCATTCGGCCCCCCGAAATCGGTGGCGGAATGGTCTGCTCCCTCTGCCCCCCCGGGATGGGACTTACCTTGGGCGGATCTTTCTGGTGGCAGCAGCTCCGGCGGCGGCTATGGCAGCGGTTCGGCGGCGGCAGCGGCCAGTCTTCCGACCAGCTGCCGCCACTGCCATTTCCAGTTAAAAAAAAAAAAAACGATTACGTAAAGATTTACGTAGCCTATCACGGCTAGATTTCTAAAAAAACACCGTGATAGGCTATGTAAATGTTTACATAGCCTATCACGGCTGATTTAAAAAACAAACAAAAAACAACGCGTGTACGCAAATGGCGGCGCCCATGGGCGCTGCCATTTCCATTCCTTATTTTGGCATGTCTTAGTCTACGTAAACATTTACGTAGACTAAGATGGTGAAAATAAGGGGAACGCAAATAGCGTAGACGCTATGCTATTTCCGTTCCCCTTATTTTCGCAGTCTTAGTCTACGTAAATGTTTACGTAGACTAAGACGTGCCAAAATAAGGAACGCAAATGGCGGCGCCCGGCACCATTTGCGTATGTGCAGTTTTTTTCTTTTAAATCAGCCGTGATAGGCTACGTAAACATTTACATAGCCTATCACGGCTGACTGCAGGGATGCAAACGGCGGCGGCTACGGCCGCCGCCATTTGCATCCCTGCTAGCCAGTGGCTGGATGTCCGGCCGCTGGCGGAGCCGGCCGGCGGATCCACAGAATCCCTGCAGAGCGGAGCCGGACGGCCAGGATTTGGGAGGGAGGGACGGAGCGGTTCCCCCCAGCCAGAATTTCGGGGGGAGGGACGGAGCGCCTCCCCCCCACTGCAGATGTCACCCTTCAAAAAGGTAAGTGACTTTCGTACATCCCTACCCAGAGCTGCCTGTCCTTTTCACCATGGCAATCTGCTTCTTCACTCACCTCTCGCTCTGGCCCAGACAACGGTGGTGGTGAGAAGGAGCAGTAGATGCCCCGGCCTGCTTGCTCCCTGGCTCTCTGCCTGTCAGGCAAGCAAGTGGTAGCAATGATGATAAAGTGGTGGAGGAGCTGGCAATGGAAGAAAGAAGGCAGCCTCACTAAGGGAGGAGGTGCCACTGAGAGGTCCTGCTCTAGGGCCCTCAAAACCGGGAGCCTCAGCCTGCACTCCATTTTGTGACAATATTTATGTTTAAAACAAACAAATATTTTGCCTACATAAAAGGAGAAATAATCTACATGGTGGAAGCTTTTTGATTTTTTTATTATTTTTTTAGAACTTGGGTATGTGGGAGCAGAACAGAGAAATATTCTAATTCATTTATGTACAATATGGTTTCCTTTCCTGCCCCGCCAGCATAATTCCTGTTTGCTGACAAGATGCTAGTTTCAAGAATTATCGGCAATTGTCAGGATGAGTCCGTTTTATGTAAATGGACTCATTATTAATTTCTGCTGGTGCTGAACGATTTATGAAGTGGTTTGGGGTTTTTTTTGGATATAGAAAAGCAGTTCATGAATCAGAGGGGGGGGTGTTCAAAAAGATCCTGCATTGATAAATAATGCCCCTCATTCATGAATCCTGCCCATGGAGTCTTTTATCTTCAATTGGGGGACAGCTCGAAATGAGGAAATTATGATATGCCAACACCAATTAAAAAAAGAAGAAGAAGAAAATGAAAATAAACAACCAAAGAAAGGACTGAAAGAGTATAGGCTTTTAGAATAATTCTTAGGAATGCTGTAAAAATCTCTTCATCTATTTTTTTCCCTGGATTTTGTAGATCTTTAATTACCTGGACCCCATCTACATGGAGATGCTTTCTGGGGTGATTCCTTTTAAAACCTGATTTTCATCACTTCGGATTTGCTTCTCCTGTGGCACATGTTGCCAGCTAATATGGTGTATGCCTGGAGAAAGCTTGTTGTCGCTGGGCAAATGTCAGGAGAAACTGTACCATTTCTCCCTCCCTCCCTCCCTCAAGCTTGCCAAGGTTGACCCAGCCTGTCCCAATGGATGCTTTCGAACTGTGGTGCTGGAGAAGACTCTTACAAGTCCCCTGGTCTGCAAGGAGGACAAATCAGTCAATCCTAAAGGAAATCAACCCTGACTGCTCATTGGAAGGACAGATACTGAAGCTGAAGCTCAAATATTTTGGCCACCTAATGCGAAGAGAAAACGCCCTGGAAAAGACCCTGATGCTGGGAAAGATTGAAGGCAAAAGGAGAAGGGTACGGCAGAGAATGAGATGGCTAGATAGCATCACCAATGCAATGAATACGAACTTGAGCACGCTCCAGGAGAGAGCGGAGGGCGTGCTATGGTCCATGGGGTCACGAAGAGTTGGATACAACTTAACGACTGAACAACAAAGAAAAGGCAAAGAGATCTTCTCTCTCCACCCTGTTCAACCACCGCCCCACCAATCACAAAATAGCCGAGATCAGCACAGAGGAGCCACATTAAAACTCGGAAAACCATCTCTGTTATTCCCTCCTCTCCCCGCTCTCAGCGCCAAAACTCCATAGCAAGAGGCACAAAATCCACCTCTCTCTGTCAGGAACATGGCTGATAAGAGCTTGGCAGGGCTACTTCCTTCTCCTCCTCCTCCTCCTCCTCCTCCTTCTTTTTTAAAGTCATTAAACTCATGTGTAGGTCCATAGCAGTGGATAAGCAGAGATTTAAAAACAAAAGGCAA
The DNA here is from genome assembly GCF_057233095.1 of Heloderma suspectum. NCBI lineage: Eukaryota > Metazoa > Chordata > Lepidosauria > Squamata > Helodermatidae > Heloderma > Heloderma suspectum. Next base: position 22,439,440 of record NC_139465.1, on the reverse strand, counting down.
AGCAGTTCTCAATCCCTCACCCCTCTCTCCCCTCCCATGCTGAGTAAGTTCAATGGAAGTCAAATTGATTTATTTCTGAGTAGACATATTTATCTGGCCTGTTTGCAGGTAGTTATTCTTATTCCTTGAGGAAATTAATCTTATGCGAATATGCGTACCTCCACAGGAAGGTAGATTTTTTTTATCAAAGGAAAAGTCAGCAACTTACTGACTTCCTCGGGAGCAAGGCTCATTTTGGAAGAAACAAAACATGAACCTCTCCTCGGGTCCACCCTTTGCTGATGCAACTTTCCCTTCCTCCTCACAGTGCTGCTACCCACAGCTACCGCCAAAACCAGTATCGCAAGTTGAGGTCACACGGTCTCCCCAAACGCACTGAAGCCAGAGTAATGGGAAAGTCCATCATAAAATGACTTTGCAAAAATGCAGTTTTATGTAGGGATGTACGAAACTCACTTACCTGTTCGCGGATGTGATTCGCGGTGGGAGGGAGGTGCTCCGTCCCTCCCCCCAGAATCCTCGACAGAGGGGGAGGTGATCCGGTCCTCCCCCCTGGAATCCTGGCTGGCTGGCTCCGCTCTGCAGCAGCTCCACAGAGCAGCTGGCCAGGGCCGTCCGCAGCCGGATTTCCGGCCACGGATGGGCTGGTGTGGACGCAAATGGCAGCCGCTATGGCGGCCGCCATTTGCGTCCAGCCAATCTGCCGTGATAGGCTACGTAAGAATTTACATAGCCTATCATGGCTAACCTCCTCCCCCCCAAAAAACAGCATACACAAATGGCAGCAGCTATGGCGGCCGCCATTTGCGTTCCCTATTTTTCGCCGTTCTAGCCTATGTAAATATTTACATAGGCTATTATGGCGGGGGGGGAAAGGAATGCAAATAGCACCCACTACGCTATTTGTGTTCCCCTTTTTTTCGCCGTAATAGCCTACGTAAATATTTACGTAAGCTAGAATGGCAAAAAATAGGGAACACAAATGGCGGCCACCGTAGCTGCTGCCATTTGCGTTCACTGCTTTTTTTGGGCGGGGGGAGGTTAGCTGTGATAGGCTATGTAAATGCTTACGTAGCCTATCACAGCTGCAAGGACAGCAATGGTAGCCGCAGCAGCCCGGCCGTGGCCGGCCAGGAGACCAGCTGCCGGAGCCGCTGCCGCCGCATCCACCGCATCCGCCCCAGGTAAGTGCCGTCCTGGGGGATTCTGTGGGGGGAGCAGGGGGCAGGAGGCCATTCCGCCACAGATTCTGGGGGGCTGGATTCTAAAGAATCTGGTCTCACTGGAATCCGTGGCAGAATTCTCTGCCATCCCTAGTTTTATGGCATGAAAACCTGGGATTGATGCAGATCGGGGTTTATATGATGGGTCACACCAGTGTGTGAGGCACAATAGCACCAGAGTAATTCCTCATATAGATCCCTCCCTGAGCTTGTTCCGAAGTGGAACCCTTGTGTTACCTGTTCCCCATTTCCCCATTTTATTTATTTCTAGGTGTTGTGCAAATCATTGTGAACACCTAGTTTACTGCAACTTTCAGTTCCTTTGGTTCCTCTCCCCTCACCTTTGAGATTACCAATGTGCCTATTCAGACTGTTGAAACATATTTATTTTATTTATGGCAGGTATTTCTCTATGCTGGCTTTCAGGGCAAAAAACCTTTCAGAGGTAGCATATAACACTGAAAATTAAAACACAAAAGACAATGAAAACCCAGCTAATTTAAGAATGTGAAACTAAAACAGCAATCTGCAATGTGGCAAGCATGGCAAGTCCACTGAAAATTAAAACAATTTACAAGAAGCAGCAGTATAAATTAAAACTCCAGCCCAGCATCTTTAACTAATAGCAGAATGAAACAAAAAAAAAGTTTTTCGAGCTCATCTAAACACCAGCAAAGAAGAAGCTCTCTGTTGCAAGGGAGTTCCATCAGTATGGGGCCATCAAATAAATACCCTGTCTCTAGTGTCTACCAACCTACTCGATCTCGCTGGTCAGTCCACATCATGGACCAGAACCCTGGACCCTCATCCTCAGAGGATCCTGACTCCTTGTCCTCTTTAGAAGGTCCTCCAGTGTTAAGTGTTGAGAGAGATGATTTGGGCATTGGAAGGCATCATGAAGCTTCCAATTCCTCAGGACCCTGTTCACTAGAAAATCCTGAGAGTAGGCTCTCCTATATCCAGAGGAGGCTGCCTTGCCATCTTTTGGACTCTGAGGACTCCCACCATTAGGATACTTACATACAACAGTCACTGTCATGTTGTCACAGCTGAAGGCTGCTAAACAGGCCAGGGTTCAGTCAGTGTAGAGGCAGAGCCACCAGCCAAAATAAAACAAAGTCTTATTTAATGCATGGTCTTGATTTGTTCCTTGTTGGAGATATAAACGCAGCCCCACAGAGAGCATCGTAGTGTAGTCCAGGTGTAACCAGGGCATGAGTAATGGAGAGATGGTCTACTTTCTCTAAGTAAAGTCATATTTGGTTCACCAGCCTAAGCTGATAAAAGGCAGCCACTGATGATGTCACACGCACTGCCTCAGATACCAGAGTCCAAGCACACACACCCAAACTGCAGACCTGGCCTTCCAGAGGCAATGTAACCCCATTCAGAAACAATTGCAAAACTGTCCACAAACATGTAATTCTACACATGACTCAATCAAAATTGTTTATTTGCAGTGTTTTACTGAGGCACATGCACATATTTGTGCACTGATTAAAAAAAAAAACCCTCCACCCATTAAAAAAGAAGCAAACCTGATGTGATTGTGCACACTGCAATGTAACAATTCAATGTGCAGGAGTGCATGTGTGCATCAATAAAACACCACACCAAAACAATCTAGATGCAATTGTACATATGTAAGCATATGAAGATTGCTTTTCTTGCAGTGTTTTATACATGCAAATATAACATTGGTAACAGAGAAAGGGGAAAATAGGCACAAGAATTGGAGGAACTCAACATGGTGGCTGTGATGTTCCTCAGCCTTGATCCTCCTTCCAGCTCTGAAGAGGACTCTGAGGCAGATAAGACCCCATCCGTTAACCCAGATCCTGCTATACCAGGGTGTCCCAGGCCCAGGCATGACTCTACTTGACTCCTGGGATAGAGAGGACACTCCCTCATTACAGCTTTCATCGCTTCCACACTGTGGGAGCCAGCGGCTACAAAACTGGGCAATGACCCTTTAAGAAACAAACAAATTTTCTGAGGGGGCTGATCTAACTGTAGGTCTAGATCTGCTGGCTGACTTATAAGGCTTCAGAAAGCCTTTAACTGTTGCTGAGTCAACAGCTCTCTCTGAATGTACCTCAGTCCTCAGCTAGTTTGGAGCTGTCCAACATACTGAAAGTCTGTGGCTCATCTAACCTTGCCTTGTGATTCTGCAGACCTGATTTGACTGGTTTTAACCTGACAAAACATCAGTTGATTTGATGTGACTGGACTTGACCCTGCATTTTCACACATAACTGTCTCATTGGCACCTCTGGGCGCCCTGAACTGAGCCTGACATAACAGTGGCAATCTGTGCATGTTCCATTTCTGGAATTAATTTTAGAAATGTTTGTAGTAAAATTGTAATTCAGGAGGAGTGGAACTTGCAGCAGAGCAAACTGGAGGAACAACAGAGGAACTAAACTGGGGAAAAGGAGAGTCCTCTCTTCCCTATTTTTTTTTAATTCATTTTTTTTATTGGTATCCTGCCTTTTCGTTGAGAAGTTCATGATGACCAACGAAATCAAAACTTCACAAAGCAACTACAACCCCAAATGATTCTAAAATGTATTTCACATACTCAAAAAAGAAAAAGAAAAAAGAAACATACATAATCATGTAATGGCAAGTCATAATAATGACTCCCTCCCTCTGCTCCAGTCAGTTGATGATAATGTAAGGATTGTGACAGAGGTGGGAGAAGAAGGAGCTGGATTCCTTGGCTCTAGGGATGTATAAAATCCCTTACCTCTAGTCCGCTGGGGGTCTGCGGGTGGGGGAGGCGATCCGTTCCTCCCCCCAGAATCCTTAACAGGGGGGAGGTGATCTGTTCCTCCCCGCCCCCCCAGAATCCATCCAGGCCAGCTCCACTTCGAAGCCCTGCAGAGCCAGCCGCCAGCTCCGCAGGGCTGGAGAAAGTCAATATGGCCGGCAGCCATTACCATGCCATATCTCTGTGTAAGTCAGTCTCCTGGATGCAAATGGCATAGTGGGCGCCATTTGCGGCCGTAAAGCTGGTCGATTAGCCTAAATGCAGCCACTTATGGCTGCATTTAGGCTAATCGACCAGCTTTACGGCCGCAAATGGCGCCCACTACGCCATTTGCGGCCCTGTTTCTGGCCGTGATAGGCTACGCAAATATTTGCGTAGCCTATCGCATGAACAGGGATATCACCTAAATGTCAACTAAAGCTGTCTGTTGACTAGCAGCAGCTCTCCAGGGCTTCAGACAGGGGTGTTTCCATCTGTTGTGAGATGTTTTAACTGGAGATGCCAGGGATTGAACCTGGGGTCTTCTGCATGCGAAGCATGTGCTGTACCACTGAACTATGGTCCCAAACCAAAGTACTGTGTTTGTTCAATGCTAGCTACTCAAGAGAACATGGTTTTACTATTATACCACCAAAATACTGGCTATTTGGCTACCATATTGATGCCCTGATGGACTTTGAGACAAGGGAAGTTCTTAGCAATTCAAGCCCCTTAATTCCTCACAAAATTTGATTGGCAAAAAATAGATTTGCTTAGATTTGACAAAAATAGATATTTAACTAAATAGATAGTGAAAAATAGGTTCATCTTGTTCCTTCCTTCCTTCCTTCCTTCCTTCCTTCCTTCCTTCCTTCCTTCCTTCTGTCCACTCATCTGAAGTTTAAGTACCCCTGTCCTAAGTACTTTGTTCTTCAGGCTGTAGTCCTCTGTCTACCAAAAGATGTAATGGCTGCTCCTTTTATGGGAAACCAAGATTTAATCCAGTAAGTCTGTACAAATCAATATCCTTGTGAAATGACACCCTGTTCAGGTTATTTTATGTTATGTTGATGGTTAGCTAATTTTGTAATGGAGACATTTCTTCTAGAAGCAGACATAGTATAATTTAGTGGTAAAAACGTCAATCATTAAGGGTTGTAGGCCTGCATCGGGGCAGGAAGAGGGCAGATTTATTGATGGAAATGTATCTATATACTCTTTGTGGTACTTTGACCCAAAGTATCCATTTTGGTTATAATTTTGTTTTGTGAAAATGACATCAACCACAATCACTAATGTAAAAATGACACTGGAATGCTTTGTTCATCTGACCTGATTTAAAAGTCTTGCTGCTGCATCTACGGTAAGAGCTTCTCAATGGAAAATAAATTAAAGCCCAGAATTTAAGCACTCTTCCTGCTGCTGGTAAAGAAATATCACAGCAAGTACAAGAAAAACAGCACTGTTCTGCACATTATGTGAAGCAAACCTGGATCTGCCACCATCTCAGCCTGTCAGGACTGACGAGTGTACTTACGGGATACATATGTTGGCAAATGTGTTTTCACATTCATACTTCACCTTCTTCGGGGGGGGGGTCACTTCAAACAGAGGTTCAGAACCTCAGGTGGAGGGGCCATGTGTAGCTATCTAGGGGACCCAAACTGGCCCTCTTGTTTCTCCAGAAGGTCTCGGGCTCCACCTTCTTTCCCCCAACTACCAATAGTTTGGTGATTTCCTGGCTTTTGTGCAGTCCCCCCGCCATTCTAAATGGTTGAAATAAACTAGTGCTGTGCTGAAAATTTATCCCACTTTTTTTTTTACTATTCCCATTCAATTTGATAGAAAAGAATAGGGATGTCAGAGAATTCTGCCACAGACTGCAGTGAGGCCAGATTCCTTAGAATCCGGTAGAGATGTCAGAGAATTCCACGATGGATCTTGGTGAGGCCAAATGCCAGTGCATTCGGACCCCCGAAAACCTTCACGGAATGAAGCCCCCGCCCCCCACCCCACAAAAGGCGCGTGGGACGAAATGCCCGCCATCCTCACCCCATGAAAGGCACACGAAACGGAGCACTTACCTGCTCCCGTCCGCGCTGCTGTACGAATGGCGGCCATCCTGCGGCCGCCATTCACTTCCTCCTTCAGCCATGATAGGCTACGTAAATACTTACGTAGCCTATCACGGCTAATGCAGGGACGCCATTTGCGTCCCTGCAGAGGCCGTGATAGGCTACTTAAGTATTTACATATCCTATCACGGCGGGGGGGGGGGGAACCCCAGCGTACGCAAATGGCGGTAGCCGCCGCCATTTGCATACACTGGGTTTTTCCCCCCCTGCCGTGATAGGCTACGTAAATACTTATGTAGCCTTTAACGGCAAGGGGGAAAAAAACCCAGCCTACGCAAATGGCGGCGGCTACTGCCATTTGTGTATGCTGGGGTTTCCCCCCTGCCGTGATAGGCTACGTAAATATTTACGTAGCCTATCACGGCTCACTACAGGGACACAAATGATGGCGACTACGACAGCCGCCATTTGCGTCCCTGCAGGGCTGCCCAGCGGCTGGATGTCTGGCTGCGGGCTGCCGGAGCCAGCCGGCGGCTCCGCGGCTTGGCTGCAGAGCGGAGCCAGCCAGCCAGCCAGGATTCCGGGGGGAGGCACAGAACACCTCCCCCCCAGTGAAGATTCCGGAGCCAGGTAAGTGGGGTTTCATACACCCCTAGAATCCAGCCCCTGGAATCTGTGGCAGAACGGCCTCCTCCCCCCACCACCCCGTGGAATCCCCCGGGTCAGAGCTTACCTGGCAGCGGAGGCGGCGACAACTCCAGCTGGTCTCCCGGCTGCTGTTGGGTTGCTGTGGCTGCAAGTGGCGGCAGTCATAGCAGTTGCCATTTGTGTGGCTTCCTTTTGCTGTGATAGGCTACATAAATACTTACGTAGCCTATCATGGCAAAGAGCAGGGGCACAAATGGCGGCTGCCATTTGCGTGGCTTCCTTTTGCCATGATAGGCTACATAAATACTTACGTAGCCTATCATGGCTTGGCAGTTATGCAAATGGCGGCCGGTGTAGCGGCCGCCATTTGCAGCCACAGCAGCCCAGCTGCAGCCAGAATTTCAGCTGCGGCTGGCCCCAGCCTCCCCCCCACCGCTGATGCCCCGGAACGGACAGGTGAGTACATTTTGTACATCCCTAGAAAAGAAATTGCTTCTGAAAGGAAATACAGAGGAGGAGAAATTTCAGATAAGTTCTCATGGGTTGGGTTTTGGGGTTCTTATGCTTATGAGGTAGCTGAGGAGTGTGCATGAGTTTCCTATCTGTCATTGTACAGTAATCTCTGTGGCAGCCTGTAGCATCCTTGGGTTTCTGCACTTCAGGTAAAGCCATCACGAGGGAGACATCGTGAGGCAATTCCTCCCATGGGGCTTTTTCAGTTCAGATTCAGAAGATGCAGGTGACCTGGGAGGCTGCAGAGCAATGGAAACATGTGTAATAGAGAGAGAAAACACACACAGACCCTCGGTCACTTCTCAGTGATTAGGTAAGCTCAGAAATACCACCAAAAGAAATTCAAAATTATACCTGAAAGAAGTGGAAGCCTCACCACAGTTGATGCTGTTGCCACCTACAGAAGCAGTGCAATAAACCAAAACCCCTTAGGAAATAAGAAAGAGCCTGTGCTACAAACGCTGCCAAAAGTATCTGTGACTGTGCGAAACTGTTGGAGAATTTCTCCTCCTCTAGGAGAAATTTGGTGAATTTGGCAGTTGGAAGCATATTTATTATCATTGCTTTTATAAGGGCAGGAGTTAGCCTTTATGTACATGTTGTGCTTGTTCTCTCTTTTAAGCCAGAGGCAGGAGACAAAAGGTCCATCTCAATCAGGCTGTAAAGAAAGAACAGGACATCCTTACGTCCATAAGAGGACGTAAGAAAAAGGTATTTATTTATCAATTACCATTTTATCCCACTCTACCTTCAACACTCTCAGGGTGAAGCACCTCGCAACAACCTTGTGAAGCAGGCTAGGCTGAGGGACAGAGAGAAAGAATCTGCTCCAGTCCAATGGTTTAACTAACAACACAAGCGTCTTCTTTCTTTGTGAGGAGTTAAAAGCAGCTACATTTTTGGACTCTTCTTGGGGCTATGGTTATGGGGACTGTCATAAGTGCCTGCACTTCAAAACGGACTGCTAGACCACCGCATAACAATATGTGTGCATTCAAATCGCACATGTGTGAATTTAGAGTTAGAAGTGGTATAGAGGGTTTAAGATACCTTGCTAGCCCAGGGCCTCTCTTGGCCTTGATTGGGCCCTCGCCTCATCATGGGAAATCCTTCTTGACTGGACTCAACATCTCCATGATACAGTGGTCATCTCCACCAGTCATGGCAGTGAATTCCAAATGTTAACTAAGCATGGTGTGAAGGAGTACTTTTCTTGGTTTTCTTCTTGTTTTCTTCTTTAAAGTTTTGATCTGGCCTGTGAAGAAGGTCCATGAAAAAGCCTGCTTTATTATTTGGGGGGGGGCAGGTTCTGGAGACTTTTAACCAATACATGTTCTTTATAGACAAACTGAGTGTGGGAGTGGGTAAAAGGAAATAGGAAAGAGACACACATTGCTCATGTTGGCCTGATTGTTTTTAAGAAAGGAAGGAAGAAAGAAACCTGGATGCATTTGTTGATTTCCTTCCCTCCCTCCCTCCCTCCCTCCACTGCCGCTTGCCTAAAATTGCTATTTTAGCTCTGCTGTTTTGCATGGCTTAATATCTCCACAGTATCTCATTCACACTGCTCATAAAAGATCACATCACAAAAGTGTCTGGAAAATAAAATTTCATTGAAAGGGGACCCATCAAGTTTAAATGGAGGTTTATATTGCAGCATTATGAGAATAAGGCCTGCACATTTGCAACCTCCATGGCAGAAAAGTGAAACTCCAAACAATTAAAACCACACAGACATCCTGTCCTGAAAGGTTGCAACAAGATATATATAGATATATAGATACACACACACACACATACAGCAACAACCTCCTTCTTTGCTAGACCTGTTCTTTGTTTTATTTCTTATCTTTCTTGGCCAACAACATTTTAGCTCCATCGTCATCATCACCCTGAACCGGTGAATATGCAAGTGTTTCTGTTATGGTGGTTGTTTAAAGCCATATGATAGGGTGTTTCAAACTATTATTTCCTTTAGGGTCATCTATCATTTAGGTCAGATATGCTAAATCAACATTAGGATTTAAAGAGCCCTTGAAGAGAAAGGCCCCATGTCAGTCTTAAGAAGGAGATCAATAATTTCCCTGTGAACGACAGATGGCCAGTTTGGGGGTGAATTCAAAGGCCAAAACAGATATTACTATGTGCATCTAGCAGCTCTCTCTCTCTCGCTCTCTCTTTCTCTTTGTTCTAGAGTAGGTTCAGGACCCCCAACCTGGATCTTAAAAGCCCTTCCTACTCCTTGTGCTAGGGCCCCAATCCAAATCAGGTGGCATGTGCCTACTTTAGAGTAAAAACAAAAACGAAAAGACATAGCATCTAGACATAAATTTAAAATAATGTCTGTCTTGGACCCAAGATTAAACTGCAAAATAAGGGAAGAAAGCCATGTCTGGTTTTTTTGATCATGCATCATCATTACCATAGCATTGCTATCATCTCAGGACAGTCTTCTACACTCCTAGGTAGTCCTTCTTGTCTGGAAACTGTCCCTGAAAAATCACTATCCCTATAGTGATTTACCCTTCCAGTAATGTCTTGTTAAAATTTTGTTGCATGATCTGGTAGAATTGTTATTCTCCAGGTCTCCTAAAGTTACATTTCTGAGTGGGAAAGGGAGACATCTTGTGAGTAACATAGATCCATGTAAATCCAGGGTGGGGAACTTTTTCCAGCCCAAGAGCCACATGCCTTTGTCGCTAAGCAGACAGTGGCCAGATGTCACAGGCGGGTGCCACCTAGGGAGGTAACAGATTTTGTAAAGTCTGCTCCATCTGTGTATCATGAATTCTCAGGCACCTTTTGTTCTGTCTTCCACTCATTGACAGAATCAGATTTTTTGTTGTTTCTGAATTTGCACAAATTCTGATTCACACAAATGCAGTGTTGCACAAATGTGCACTTGCGAAAATGTGCAAATACCCCCAAATGTGTATTTTCGGGCTTTTGTCTATGGGGGACATGCACATTTTTGGCCGTTTTTTATTTTGCATATTTTTCTGCAATGAAATTTGTGCAAAATGTGGGGAAATTAAAAAACCAGTTCACAAGTCCTCCTGGAAGCTGGTCTGCTGTGGAATCCATGGGTCAGATTCATGGAAATCCAAACTCATTTTGTTCCGTTGCAGATTTCTCCAACATCCCTAGTGCCACCCCTTCAAAAACGTGGTCAAAGCTAAAATGGGTGGGGCCCATTTTCTCTCTCATATACAAACACATACACATACACATGCACACACATATGCATAACACCCCACAACAACACACATACATTCTCACACATCACACACACCTACTCTCTCTCTCACACACATACACACACAGAGTCAGATGAGAACCTTCAATGAACCATAATAGTGGAGGATTTGGGGATTACCGAACACTATGCACGTTCAAGATCTCATTCTTGGGGAGGGGGATTCATAGTGAAGCAGGTAATCATGAATTATAGCAACATCACTAATTTTTATCCATCCCAGGCAAGGGAGGGAGGAAAAGCAACTTATATATATATAGTAGCGCACCTTATATTGATTGTCAGCTGCTCCGGGAGCCTTTTTTGGCTGAGGAGCGGGATAAAAATACAATAGATAAATAAGGGAGCAATCCTATGGCTGCTAGACAGTGGCTAGATGGCCATAGGATATGCTGTTTTTCAAGAACCAACCTTGGAGTCCGTGCTTCGGGCAGTTCCCAGAAAACTGACCTCCTCCCACTTCCGCGCTGCCTCCCAGAACAGCCCCATCCTTTGCACTTACAAGAGGAGCATGGAGGGGCCAGAACAGGGCATGGTTGGGGCTGTACTGGGGAGAGGAGATCATAGCTGCCTGTATGACACATGACATCCAATGTGTCATACAGCAGCCTCCTTCCCCAATCCATGCTCCTGTGGCTAGACAGCTGCAATCGGCTGTCTAGCAGAAAAAGCAGGGCAGGAGGAGGGCGGAGGGAACGATCCCCTCTATGCGTCTCCTGCCCTGCTTTGGATAGGCAGTCACCTCCGAGTTCAGTGGCAGCTGCCTGTCTAGATAGGATTGAGCCCTAAATAAATAAAATATAGGATTTTATATTCCTGTGTCCATTCCAAGACAATTGATGGTCATAGAATCATAGAATGGTAGGGTTGGAAGGGGCCTACAGGACCATCGAGTCCAACCCCCTGCTCAGTGCAGGAATCCAAGTCAGAGCATCCCAGACAGATAGCTGTCCAGCCTCAGCTTGAATGCCTCCAGTGTGGGAGAGCCCACCACCTCCCTAGGTAATTGGTTCCATTATGGTGCACTCCTATACATGTCTACTCAGAAGTAAGCCCCATAGAGTTCAATGGGCCTTACTCCCAGGTAAGTGAGCATTGGATTGTTGCTGAAAACCACTGGAACAACACCATTCCACTGTTAGGAAGTCTGAAAATTCTGTTCATACACCTTTTGTTGCTATTTCAGAAGCATCTGCTGTGCTTTTGTTGAAATATTCTTCTTCCTGCGGAGGAGAGAGACATTTCTCTTGGAGAAATATAAATGAAAAAAAACTCCCCTCAGCAATAAGAATTAACCTTGATTACTCCCGCAATTTACTAATCAAAACTGGAGACCTGCTAATCAAGCCTGAATTATGAGGCGCCTTTTTTTTTCTTTTTTTTTTAACTAGTAACATAACCAAAATTGAACATTTGGTAAACCGTGGTCTTATTTTGTGATGGAGAGAATATCTGGCATGAGGCCACAAGTACTTTAATGTATTTATTGCTGGCCTGCAGTGCTTTTGAAGATATTGTGCCACTAGGGTGGCCAGGTGCCCTACTCTAGTTTACAAAGGGCAGTCCTCTATTTGGAGGTGTTTTCTATTCAATGGGTTGTTCCAGTCAGGTTTAAAGTCAAAGAACCACATGGAGTGAGAAGAGCAGGGGCCTTGATGCTGCCCATCAACAGTTCACAGACTGAGGAGGCATGCAGGTCACAGAAGCATAGGAAGCTGCCTTATCCTGAGTCTGTCCATTGGTCCATCTAGCCCAGTATTGTCAACACTGACTGGCAGCAGCTCTCCAGGGTTTCAGGAATTTTTCAGGCTCTACCTGGACATGCTGGGGATTGAACTTGGGACCTTTTGCATGCAAAGCAGGTTGTTCTGCCAATGAGCTATGGCCTCTCCCTAGATAAGGGGGGGGGAGCAATCCTATGGCCACTAGTAGCGGCTAGACAACCATAGGATATCTGGTTTACCGGGTACCGACCTCAGAGCCTGCACTCCAAGGTTGGTTCTGGAGAACCGATCTCCCACTCCTGGCAGGCAGTATGGAACAGCCCTGTGTTCTGCAATCCAAAGAGGAGCGCAGAGAGGCCAAAACGGGGCATTCCAGGGGGCATTCCAGGGCAGGGAAGGTGGAAATGCTGGTATGACACATCCTATGTGTCATCTGGCAGCCTCCTCCCCCGCTCCACCTTCCTGTGACTAGATGGCTGAAATCAGCTGTCTAGCCACAAATGCAGGGCAGGAGAAGTGTGGAGGGAATGATCCCTTCCATGCTTCTCCTGCCCTGCATTGGATAGGCGGTCACCTCTGAGTTCCGAGGCAGCCACTTATCCCCATAGGATTTTGCCCTTAGCCAATCTCTCCACTATGGTGAGATGTCTTGTATTTCTATTTACATAATAATTATTAATAAATTTGCAAATGTTATGCAAACCTCTTCTTTCCTCTTCTTTGGAGATACATTTCATCTGCAATTCAAAAGTGGACACCCTTCATGCCACTGTTAAAAGCCCTCTCTGAGCTCCATCTAAAGGGATCGTCTAGGTCTTTGAAGCCCAGAACTGCCTAGGACCTGGTTATTGGAAGAGCTACCTTCTTCCACGTGAACTTCCCTGGCATTGACAATTAAGAACTTATTTGGGAAGTTCTTCTGAGATTATTTAGATGACTAGAAAGAGAGGTTTTGGGGTCCCCCGTCCCACCCCAGCAATGGCACCTGAATTGTGAAACTCCTTCTCTAGACATATTTGCATGGTGCCTTTTTTTCTGTTACATTTCTGCTGCTACATTATAGAACTTTCAGAGGGAAGGGCCAGAGAGCCTATGCTCTGCATATACAAGGTCCCAGGTTCAATTCCCTGGCATCTCCAGGTACAGCTAGGAAAGTCTCCCTTTCAGAAACCCTAGAGAGCCATTGCCAGTCTGTGTAGACCAGCCTTTGGCGACCTGATGCCCAGATGTTTTCGACTAGAGCACCTCCCAGCATTCCTGACCAATGGCCATGATAGCTAGGACTGATGGGGATTGACATCCAAACATCTGGAGGCCATCAGGTTGGAGAAGGCTGATGTAGACAATACTGACATAGGTGAGCTGATGGTTTGACTCCGTACAAAGCCACTTCATAGATTCCTATAAGCCAGTTCACACGAAAACTGAAACAATTAACAACATAATGATGTAAGTGACAACTTACCATTGGAGGCTGGTGATTCCTATTTCAGTGGGGCTTGTAAATCCATTCTGGGTTTAAGTCAGAACCAGCCAGAACTCTAAAGGAACTATCCAAGGTGCTGAACCTATTTGGGGGGGGGGATAGGGTTCAGCATCTCAGATGGCTGCTTTAGAATTCTGGCTGGTTCTGACTAAAACCACTAATTCACAGCCCCACCAAAATCAGAGCCTCTAGCTGCTGTTGCAACCTCCAGAATGGCTGGTTCCCCCCTCCCCCGCCCTTCATTTATATGCTGATTTACTGCTTTTAAATCACTTTCTTTGCTGTTTGTACTATTATCATTGTGATTGTACACCATTTTTGCATATCTTCTTTGAGATGCTTGAGGAATTCATTCATTTTGCATTCTGATAAGAACTGACCTGATCTGCACCTCCTGGACTAATGTGCAGATCAGAACTTAATTCTTCACTGGCTTTTGCATTTCTCAAATCATCCAGTACAACTCTTGTCTTAAAATTGTATCAAAATACATTTTAAAATGCATATTTTGGAGACAACATACTTTTAGGCTGCAATCCTATGCATACTTACTTGGGAATAAGCCCCTTTGAACTCAGTTGGTTTTACTTCTGAGTAAACGTGAGTAGGATTGCAGTGTTAGGCTTCAATCCAATAAACACTTACCTGGGAGTAAGCCCTGGTGAAAGTGGGACTTACATCTGAAAAGACATGCATAGGATTGCACTGTTAGAAATGTGTATTGGGGGGGAGGTGTTTAGAAATATGTATTTTGAGAGATACTATATTTAAAATATATATCTAAATGCAACAGTTTGTGCAGATTTTTAAAAAGCATTTGCAGATTAATGTGAAAAATGGGATAGAGTGGACTATGGACGTTTCACAGACTAGAAATACCCTGATTAGTATTTCCCTGTATTTTCTGTAAGAAAGAAAGACACACAGACAGACAGACAGACAGTCTTGGTTGAATGCGTAATTAATGTGAGAAGAGAACAAAGCAGGATTAAACAGTGTTGGTGCAAGGAAAGTCAGAATAAGCAACTGTGAAAATTACACTGACTATATGAACAAAACTGTGATGGGATGCCCCCTACCCACACACACACACACACACACAGGCCATGCCTACACTAAAACTCAAATATAGAGGAAAACAGTAAGGTTGTTATAAAAAGATACAGGAAGAACAGAAATGAGGTACTAGAAATGAGTAAGTAAAGAAGGAAGTAGATGTCCGGTGGGAAGGGTATGAAAGGAGGCAGAAGCAAGCTTTTGTAAAGGAGGGGGGAAAGCTTTTAGGAAAGTGAATTTTATTTGTAAGTGTCACTTCCTATGTTTTATTGCCTTTTTTCCCTGGCAAATATCCCACAGTTCCATAACCTGTGTAGCTGAGATGGCAACAGTTTATAACAGAATACAGTTGATTTGACTTTTTGTCCAGTTGCCTTAACACATCTCTTTCAGGTAAGAATGTAACAACTGCCATTTTGGTTCAGGCCACAGATCCATCTAGTCCACCATTTTGTTTCCAACAGTGAATCAATCCAGATGGATTTGGAAACTCAAAAGCAGAGTCTGCACCACTGTACAAGAATCTAGTACTTCGAGGTCATCTGAGGAAGGTGTTTCTGGGAACTTTGAAGCTGCAGGAATTGACAGAATGATTGAATGAGGACACAAGTTAACATTCAGCAGGGGTGGGCAACTTGTGGCTCTCCAGGCAGTTTGGCCTACAAATCCCATTGTACCTCACCACTGGCCATGCTGACAGATGTAGACCAAAACATCTGGAAGGCCAGAGGTTGCCCACCCCTGCCATATGGGATGGAAAGGAGCAGCAGGCAGGGTCACATGATTCCAATATCTGCACCAAATGGAAGCTTGTTTTGAGACTTAGCAAACTGTTAAAAGCAGTTTGCTCTATGGCAAACATGTGGGGGGGTTTGTCCAAGATGCCCCAAACTCCACTGTACCTACTCAAGAGCTAAGGTGCCTGGTTTTAAAAGAGGGACAGGCTCCACTTGAACCAAAATGGAACCAGACTGGTATGATCCAGCATGACTCTTCTTATATTCATATAGGAGATTGCTGAATTGGGGAATGAGGCAGGCCATCCCTGCACTAAAACCAACTTGTTGTTGTTGTTCAGTCGTGTCCGACTCTTCGTGACCCCATGGACCATAGCATGCCAGGCCTTCCTGTCCTGCGCTCTCTCCCGGAGCATGCTCAAGTTCATATTCATTGCATCGGTGATACTATCTAGCCATCTCATCCTCTGCCGTCCCCTTCTCCTTTTGCCTTCAGACTTTCCCAGCATCAGGGTCTTTTCCAGAGAGTTTTCTCTTCGCATTAGGTGGCCAAAATATTTGAGCTTCAGCTTCAGGATCTGTCCTTCCAATGAGCACTCAGGGTTGATTTCCTTGAGGATGGACTGATTTGACCTCCTTGCAGTCCAGGGAACTCGTAAGAGTCTTCTCCAGCACCACAGTTAGAAAGCATCAGCCTTCCTTATAGTCCAGCTCTCACAGCCATACATTACTATTGGAAAAACCATAGCTTTGATTAGACGGACCTTTGTCGGCAAGGTGATGTCTCTGCTTCTTACTATGCTGTCTAGGTTTGCCATAGCTTTCCTCCCAAGGAGCAAGCGTCTTTTAATTTCATGGCTACAGTCACCATCTGCAGTGATCTTGGAGCCCAAGAAAGTAAAATCTGTCACTGCTTCCATTTCTTCCCCTTCTATATGCCAGGAAGTGATAGGGCCAGATGCCATGATCTTCGTTTTCTTAATGTTGAGTTTCAAACCAGCTTTTGCACTCTCCTCTTTCACCCTCAACAAGAGGCTCTTGAGATCCTCTTCGCTTTCTGCCATTAGGGTGGTATCGTCTGCATATCGGAGGTTGTTGATAATTCTCCCAGCAATTTTAATTCCGACCTCTGATTCATCCAACCCAGCATTTCTCATGATGTACTCTGCATATAAGTTAAATAAGCAGGGTGACAATATGCAGCCTTGTCGTACTCCTTTCCCAATTTTGAACCACTCGGTTGTTCCATGTCTGGTTCCTACTGTTGCTTCTTGACCCTCGTACAGGTTTCTCAGGAGACAGGTAAGGTGGTCTGGTACTCCCATCACTTTAAGAATTTGCCACAGCTTGTTGTGATCCACACAATCAAAGGCTTTAGCGTAGTCAATGAAGCAGAAATAGACATTTTTCTGGAATTCTCTTGCTTTCTCCATGATGCAGCAAATGTTGGCGATTTGATCTCTAGTTCCTCTGCCTCTTCGAAACCCAGCTTGTACTTCCGGTAGTTCTCAATTCGCATACTGCTGAAGCCTAGCTTGTAGGATTTTGAGCATCACCTTGCTGGCATGTGAAATGAGCGCAATTGTGTGGTAGGTTGAACACTCTTTGGCATTGCCCTTCTTTGGAATTGGAATGTAAACTGACCTTTTCCAGTCTTGCGGCCATTGTTGAGTGTTCCAAATTTGTTGGCATATTGAATGCAGCACTTTAACAGCATAATCTTTTAGGATTTCAAATAGCTCAACTGGAATACTGTCATCTCCGCTAGCTTTGTTGTTACTAATGCTTCCTAAGGCCCACTTGACTTCACTCTCGAGGATGTCCGGCTCAAGTTCAATGACTGCACTATCATGGCTATCAGGGACATGAAGATCTTTCCTGTATAGTCCTTCTGTGTATTCTTTCCACCTCTTCTTAATCTCATCTGCTTCTGTTAGGTCCCTGCCTTCTTTGTCCTTTATCATGCCCGTCTTTGCACAAAACGTTCCCTTGAGATCTCCAATTTTCTTGAAGAGATCTCTAGGCTTTCCCATTCTGTTGTTTTCCTCGATTTCTTTGCATTGTTCATTTAAGAAGGCCTTCTTGTCTCTCCTTGCTATTCTCTGGAAATCTGCATTCAGTTGGATATATCTTCCCCTTTCTCCCTTGCTTTTCGCTTCCCTTCTTTCCTCAGCTACTTGTAAAGCCTCATCAGACAGCCACTTGGCTTTCTTGCATTTCTTTTTCTTTGGGATGGATTGAGTTGCTGCCTCCTGAACAATGTTACAGACCTCCGTCCATAGTTCCTCAGGCACTCTGTCTATCAGGTCTAATCCCTGAAATCTATTCCTCACCTCCACTGTATATTCATAAGGGATATGATTTAGGTCATACCTGAATGGTTTAGTGGTTTTCCCTACGTTCTTCAATTTAAGCTGAAATTTTGCAAGAAGCAGCTCATGATCTGAGCCACAGTCAGCTCCAGGTCTTGTTTTCACTGACTGTATGGAGCTTCTCCATCTTTGGCTGCAAAGGACATAATCTGATTTCGATATTGACCATCTGGTGATGTCCATGTGTAGAGTCGTCTCTTGTGCCGTTGGAAAAGAGTGTTTGCCCATGTACACCAGTTGCTGGGGAACATGGATGGGAAGGTGCTGTTGCACTCAAGTCCTGCTTGTGGGTTTCTGGTGGACAGCTGGTTGGCCACTGTGTGAACAGAGTGCTGGACTAGATCGACCCTTGGTTTGATCCAGCATGGCTCTTCTTATATTCCTAAAGGACATTGCTGAATTGGGTCATGAGGCAGGCCCTCCCTCCACTAACAGCAACTGAGGGCCAAGTCAGAATTGTTTCAGAAGAATCTGTTTAATTACCTAATGCCATGTAGCAGAGGTGAGGAACCTGCGGTCATCCGGATGGACTCCAGCTCCAATCAGTCTCAACCAGCATAGCTAATTGTCAAGAATGATGGGTGTTGGAGTCCCTTTCAAGCACCTCAGTTTCCACACCACTGCCTTATAAGGAATAGAACCACTTCTATGTAGGGCCCCAGAGCCTTGAATGAAGAGGGGGGCAAGGACAGGTTGGGAAATTGCTGTTACTTTCATATATGCTGCTACATCATACACCTTTCAGAGGGAAGGGCCAGATGCCCTATGCTCCATATATACAAAGTCCCTGGTTCAATCCCTGGCATCTCTAGATATGGCTAGGAAAGTCTCCCTTTCCAAAACCCTAGAGAGCCACTGCCAGTCTGTGTAGACCAGCCTTTGGCAACCTGATGCCCTCCAGATGTTTTAGACTACAGCTCCCAGCATTCTTGACCAATGGCCATGATAGCTAGGACTGATGGGAATTGATGTCCAAACATCTGGCTGGTGTAGACAATCCCTAGGTGGGCTGATGAGTGAGAGGTGGCTGTGGACACCGGACCAGTTTCTCATGGACTAATTAGAGCCTGATAGTTGTCTGGGATTCTTGAAAAGACTGTTTGACTAGGTGGACCAACCTTGTTCCAACTAGGGATGTGCCAACCCACCCCTGACCGGGTTCTCCAGGCACCCCCGCAGCCCCTGCCCCTGCTTGCCAGTCCCTGGACCGCGCTTGAGCCCTTCCTGCACTCAGTGAGCGGCCCACACTCACCCTAACAGCCTCATCGAGCTCTGTGGTTGCCATTTTTTGAAAAATAAAATGGCGATCGCAAAAATGGGCATATTTGCATAGGTGTGACTACGCATTTGCGAAAATGGGCACATTTGCATAGATGTGACTGTGTACATTTGTAAAAAATGTGCATAGTTGCATATGTGTGACTGCACTTTTGTGAAAATGTGCGTATTTGTGACTGTGCGCATTTGCAAAAATGTGCATATTTGCATAGGTGTGACTGCGCATTTGCGAAAATGTGCACTTCTGTGCATATACAAATATGCACATTTTTGCAATCGCCATTTCATTTTTCAAAAAATGGCAACCACGGAGCTCAATGAGGCTGCTGGGGTGAGTGTGGGCCACTCACCAAGAGTGGGAAGGGGGTGAGCAGGAGCAGGGGACCAGCAAGCAGGGCTCTAGGGTGTGGGCAGGGCAGTTGCGCTGGATTCCCAGACAGAATTGGGAGTCCAGGCCATCCCTAATTCTCACCATTCCTATGCATGAGCAAGAGTACATACAAATGCAGTTTAGTTATACCTTAATTGTTAAGAGATCTTGAGTACATACTGTTGCTGTATACATTTGGGATACATCAGCAGGACATGGAGATTCCAGTAAAAAAACAAACAAACCTAGATTACCAGACAAGAACTCTGGACTACAGCCACATTAATAGTTTATCTCCCCTATTCTTATCTCTTTATCCACTGTTGTGTCTTCAAAACCAGTAAAAGGGAGGCATCACCAGAGCCCCTAAGCCAAAGAATTGCATCCAAAAATCTACACTGGACAAAGAATAACCAAGCCTTTTGCAGTTTGCTTTCCCCCTCCCTGCTAGAAAGTATACTTTGATCCCCGTTAGGGATGGGTGAGAATTCTGTTTCAGTTCTGTTTTGATAGGAATTTTCCCAAACTGGTAAAGTTCTACATGTTTGGTACAAAAACAACTGTAACAAGAAGTAATTGAAGGTGGGAGAAAGCAAAACTGATAGATGTGTCCATCCAAGAGCCCTTTGAGTACTCTGCTCTTCAGTGTCTGGGTTTGGATCCTGATGTCTTCAGACATGTTGGTGCTGAGTGAGGGTTGCTGCCTCTTTTTTTTCTGATAAGCTCCTCATCTTTAACAGCTACATGGCAGGCCGGTACAACATGCTCCTCTCCATGCTGGGAATAGCTGTACCCATTGATTTTGGCTGGTGATTTGGTTTGTTTTTCATAAAAATTTACCAAATTTGCAAAGAGAGGAAGAACATGAGACCTTACAGATTCCAATGCAGGGGAAATCAAAACTGACAGAATTGCCAATTCTTACTCCTAATTGACCTGCGAATGGAGAGCAGAAGGGAAGCAGACTCTGGCTTCTGCCATTGGCCAGGGGAGCAAAGATCTCCCAGAGGCTATATCTCCAGCCTCCCAAGTAGAACATTATGGTAAAGGGGAGACCAGCCTTTTAAATATTATTACCTGTTGCTTGCAAACCACCTTGGGAATCATTTGATGGAAAGGTGGGGTATACTACATAAGAACATAAGAAAAGCCCTGTGGGATCAGACCAAAGGTCCATCTAGTTCAGCATTCTGTTCACAGTGGCCAACCAGCTGCCCACGGGAAACCCACAAACAGGACATGAGTGCAACACCACCCTCCAACCCATATTCCCCAGCAACTGGCGTACATAATAAATAAATAAATTTGCACATGTTTCTTGACATCAGACGTATTTGTCTGAGTGATCCCTGGAGTTGGAGAGTTTTAAATCAGCTGTTTGTTTGTTTGTTTGTGTATTTAATATCCCACCAGCCACATGGCTTCACAGAGACCTTAGAGCAGCTTATTTCTACAACATAGAATTTTTTAAAATCACAAAAACTTGCCAACAGGTTTAACTCCTCCCACAAAAAAAACCCTTTAGCATTAGAACATATTTTTTCTAGTATTTGGGTTTTAAAAAATGGTGAGAATATTATTCATGAATATACTGGAAATCATGTTGAAAACATTAGGTTTTAATTATTATTTGTGTGGTGGGGGGGAGGCAGTTTCCTGGTACTTTAATTGTTAATTGTTTTCAGCTATTTCAAACTGTTTCCAGTTGTTGTTGCATGTTAAAGGTTATATATTTTTATCATGTTGTGATAAAAAGCATGTTGTTTATTTACCATGTTGTGAACCACCTATTGGGCAGTATAGAAATGTAATGAATGATTGGATGAATGAAAATCCCAAATTACACTGCAGCAAATTAAATCAAAGATGTTAGAAAGGAGATGATAAAACATAAAAAAAATGGGGAAGGGGGAATCCCCTTTATATGCAGACTCAAATGTTTTAAAACTATCCTTTCAGGGCATAGGTCCAAATTCATTTTCAGTTTTATAATGCAGATATATATTTAGAGTCAAACACATTCTTCCACCAACCCTATCCACAATGGCTGAAGCCTAAGGAAGGGTGAATTAAAGATGCCCCAGATTACGTCTGCAACTTGGGATTTTCCATCTCTCTCTGGCTTATGCACAACCATTGATGTAATTTTTAAAATGTCTTCATAATTAATTTTAAAGAGAAAGGCTGAAAGAGAGAGGAAACAGGGGGAAAGATGGGGATATTGAGGTGAGAAAGTATGTGGAAAGCCTACTACAACTCCCTCTTCTTCCTTCAGCTCCTTTGAATAAAACATGTTTATATTCTGTAGTTGGGTTGCCACCTGTCCAAGTTTGGCCAGGAGATAACATGCATGACTTGGTGTTAAGAAAACATTTCAGGTCTGGCTCAAATGTCCTATGTCCAGGATTTTGGGGAATCATTGAGATAGCTAATATAGTTTTGCTTTTAATATAGAAACAGATTGTGATGGAGTGGTCCTTTGGGGGGGGTATCCGTGTGTGTGTGTGTGTGTGTGTGTGTGTGTAGCTAAAAGGTTATAACAAAAAGAAGGATAATGCCCCCTTTAAGCATTAGAGAACAAAAAAGAGTGTCAGTGGCATAAGTCCAGAGAACCCTATCCTCAAAATGTGTGTCATGGAACACAGAGTTAGCCATAGTTAGGGATGCTGGAGAAATTTGAGACAGATTAAAATGAGTTTGGATTTCTCAGAATCTGACCCGAGGAATCTACTGCGGAGCACCCCCCTCAGGCTGCACGGAGTCGGTGGACTTTCGGATTATTTTTTTACTTTCCCGAAATTTACGCATATAAATCCGTAGAAAAATAAGTAAGTTTCTGCTGAGGAAACATTGAATGGAATGGGGGACAATACACTAAATGTTATATACTGAGGTAAATAATGTAAATACTTACATAAATATTTATGCATTTATTGCTATGTTTTTCTGCATGACGAAAAAAAAATTCTCATCCATCTGTGGGTGAATGATGGAATGAAAGGTGCCTGACAATCCGTGGAACACAGACGGAGTGGATTGTACACAGTCCGTACATCCCTAGCCATAGTATATTATAATCTTTGCTCAGAATGGAATTGGATGAATTATGTTGCACCAAATATGACTTAAAACAGGGTGGAGGATGTGTGGCAACTCAGTTCCCATCATCCCTCACCACTGGCTGCATCTCAACTCCCATCATCCCTCACTATTAGGTAAGGCTGATGGTAGTTGCACTCCAACAACCTCTGGAGAACCACACATTTCCATCCCTGATTTAAACCTTCAAGCAAGTAAGTCATCCTAATGCTGTAAGAATGGGTGAAAAAATTAGAGCTTCTGAATCGGACCTGGCCCTCCTGGGGCTGATCCAGAGTGGGCCAACCCACTTTGGCCTCGAGATCTGAAGTGAGTTCTGGACAGCCAAAGCAAAGCCTTCCTTCCCAGCCCCGCGAGGCCCCTGATCTTCCTTACCTCCACCCATGGGGGCCTGTACCCACCCAGCTGTGCAAGCCCTGCACCCACACACTACCCAGCCATACAAGCCCCCTGCTCTTCATTACCTCAGCCTGTGGTGAGCACCCACAGCTGCCACCATCTTGGAAGGAGTCGCCACTTTCTTTTAAAAAGGTGACTCTTCTTCTTCCAGTAAGTAAATGGTATGTAGATTGCGGTCATAAAGGGGCCATCTGTGCAACATTACAGGTGCAAATGGGCCATTTACACCTGTAATATTGCATGGATTGCACCTTTATGGCTGAATAGTTTCCTCTCATTCTTCTTACTGGAAGAAGAAGAAGAGGTGATTCTCTCCAATATGGCGATGGCTGCAGGCACTCCCCGTGGGTACAGATAAGGAGCAGGGTGCCCGTGCAGCTGGGCAGGTAACTGTCCAAATTGGGCCGAAGAGGCCTGTAATCAGAAGTAATCCAACCAGTTTTGGGCCACTCCCAATCCACTCTGGAACTGGACCACTTAGGTCCGAATCACCCCGATCCACTTTGGGTTGAAGCATTGCATAGCCTTAAAAAAAAAAAAAAAATCCTTTTAATCACTAGCCAACCTAATCTACAGGACAGTTTGGTGTTATTATTTTACTACTGGTTCGAAATCTAGTAATCATTGAGCCCTTGAGCATAAAAGCTGGAACCTCTTTGGCGTTCCTCCACTTCAGCCTTCCCTCCTATCCAGTATCCCAATTGTGCTTCTGTTTCCAGAATGCAAAAATGAATAGATGATAAAATACAAAATTAGTCTTTCCATTCTTTTCTGCACCCAGATCTTGTCTTTTGTGTCTGGGCTTTGTTATTAGTCTTCCATTTTAGAAGGAAAAAAGAAAGAAAGAAAGAAAGAAAGAAAGAAAGAAAGAAAGAAAGAATCCAAGATCAAATACAGAAGGCATGAACTGGAATAGGAATGTAAAGAAGATTTGATTTGAGAGGAAAACTGGCAAGGAAGCAGGATTATGAATAGGGGTCTGTTTCTATTTATTCAACTATTGAGATCAATGGCAAACACTTTTTTCTTCTTTTTAAACACAATGTGCAATAGTTTTTTATTATTATTATTGAGTTGTACAGAATAACAGAAAGACACTAACCTATAACAAAAGCACTTCACAAATCAATTTTATTGAAAATATATTAGGTTTTCGTAACTATAAGGGATCAGGGCAGGGGTAGAGGGAGAACATGCAGGATGGAAGACAGCACACAAAGATTTACTTCAGAGTGCTACAAAATATTGAACTAAAAATAACATTAAAGATGAAATTTGCAATGAACCTCAAGCTGCTATATTCCCCACGGCTGGGTCTGCCAAAGGCTCTGTTGGTTTCCTCTGTTCTTTTCTGTCTTTATTTAAATATTTTATACAGTTGTCTATGTTCATGTGTAGTGTGAACTGTCATTTATATTTCAAGTCCACTCTAAAATGGATCTTAGGCTATCTCAAGCTGTGCACGGCAGTTGAGTAGTTCTGAACCGAGGAGGTTGCTGAAGTGGTAAGGACAAATGAAGACTGATATTTAATGTAGTTTTTGTGTACTTATAGTTTGCTGTCATGTTTTCTGCCTTGAAACTGATTTGTAATTTTATGTCTTTTGTGACATTATGATAAGATGGGATGGGAGCAGGGTTTCCATTTAGCAAATCCATCGACACATTTTGAGGACAGAGTGGTTTGAATGCATGAACTTCTGGAAGGCTGACCTTGAGGTTTTGCATTTAGCAAAATCAACAACCATGTCCTCCTTGTATGCTGTATGACTCAACGATCTTCTGAGAGGGACCCCACATTAAGTGGGTTTAATGCTCAATTTGGGGACAAGATGCAGACTCTCCCTCAAGTCCCCTTGTCTTAAGGAATGAATGTTGGCTCTCAGAATTTCTTGAAAGAACTTCCTAATGTGAAACTGAACTTTGTTTCTTTGCTTTAAGACACCATAGGCCTTCTTTCTTAAGAAGACAGCCTTCTCTTTCCTTTCATTGACACAGCAGATGTGGCTGCTGCAGCTATAAGAAACAGGATGCAATGGGAACTTAAAACATAGCCCCATTCAGACATTAAAAGTAGGAGTAAAATCAATGCATGAAAATGATGTGTGTGGGGGATTGGGATCATGCCTGCTGTCCAAAGGTTGATTGGCTCTGTGCATCTGCAAATTGTATACCTGGGGGCTCTGTATGCACAGTTGGATTGAGGCCTACCAAATCATGTGAAGAGAGCCTACAAGTGATTATCCTTCCCCTTGCTCATTCTATTGTTTTCCCCAGCATAGAAAAGCTCTCTGAGATTACTTCTTCTTCTTCTTCTTCTTCTTCTTCAGAAGGGGGGTTTATGCAGGGCTAGTTCCAGGTTTGAGAGGGCCTTGGGCAAAATGCCTTTTGGCAGATCTTAGCTGGCTTATTTGGTGGCATCCATGACATTTGGTGGCTGTTGTGGGCACCAGAAGTGTTCTGAGCAGCACAGAGTGTCTGGGTCTACCCACCACTTTAATTTCCCATAATGCACCTTGAGTGTTAGTACAGGGCATTCATTATTGGTCACACCCAGCTGCTGAAACCTGCATGGAATGCCATGCCTGGAATATTTTTACAAGCAGTTGCAGGGCAGGAATCAACAGTGGGTTGCGCTGGGACTAGAGTTGTTGGAGAAATCTACAATGGAACCAAATTAGTTCACACCTTCATGAATCTGACCCAGACTGGCTTTCTTCCTGTCAGGCAGATTCTGCAGACTTGGGGGCCATTTTTCTAACTTTCCTGAATTCTGTGCAAATTTTGTCATAGAAAAATATTTAAAATATCTTTTAAAAAACCAGCCAAAATGTGTATTTCCCCCATAAGCTAAAGTGTGAAAATGCACATTTGAGGGAATTTGCGCATTTTCACATGTGCGAATTTGCACAAAAATGAATTTGCACAAATCTGGACACACCCCCCCCCGCAATTCCATCAATGTGTGGACAACAGAATGAAAGGTACCTGGCAATCCACAAAACACAGAAGCAACAGATTTTACATAATCCATACATCCCTAGCTGGGATGATCAAGAAGGTACTCAAGGATGAAGGGTGAGCACTTGCAGATCACAATCGCTGCACAATTTAGAATCCTCAGGGTCCGAAATCACACAGGAAGCCTCCATGGAAAAAGGAGGCTCTTCTCTAAAGACAGTCACTCCTTATTAGGGATGTATGAAAGTTCCACCACGGATCTCGGGGAGGCTGAATGCCAGCCAAAATAAGGGACGCAAATGGCGGCGGCCATGGCTGCCGC
Organism: Heloderma suspectum; assembly: GCF_057233095.1. Classification (NCBI taxonomy): domain Eukaryota; kingdom Metazoa; phylum Chordata; class Lepidosauria; order Squamata; family Helodermatidae; genus Heloderma; species Heloderma suspectum. The sequence continues at coordinate 22,413,170 of NC_139465.1, read as the reverse complement.
CATTTGCGTACGCGCGTTTTTTGTTTTTTTTTAAATCAGCCATGATAGGCTATGTAAAGATTTACGTAGCCTATCACGGCTGACTGCAGGGACGCAAACAGCAGCGGCTACGGCCGCCGCCATTTGCATCCCTGCTAGCCAGTGGCCGGATGTCCAGCTCCTGGAGGAGCCGGCCAGCGGCTCCGCAGAATCGCTGCAGAGCACAGCCGGCTGGCCAGGATTCCGGGGGGGGGGGGAGAACGGAGTGCCTCCCCCCCAGCAAGGATTCCGGGGGGAGGGACGGAACGCCTCCCTCCGCACCATCAGCATAATCCCCAAAAGGTAAGTACCTTTCGTACATCCCTACCCCCTATGCATGGAGGACAATGAGGGTGCAAGAAGGGTGGGGGGGAGGGGGAGCTAGCATGCTCATACCCACTCCCCCTCCTCGCATGTAGAACCTACCTGGACTTTGACCACCTGCAGAGGAAATCACCCTAGACATCAATCACGGTATAATATATTTTTATTCTGGATCATCTTCTTCCAGTTACAGAAAATACATGTTACTATCTTCCCTTACCTAAATAAGTGCATCTAATGGTAATTTAAAACCTATCATGTCTACATTTGGGGAGGGGGTGTCTTAGCAGCTGTTCAAACGAGTTTTATATGTGGCCAAACAGAGACACTCAGCTTTAAAGCATCCAGTTATAGCCACAACCAAAGAGAAAATCCCGGATTAGATACTTTTCTGATCCACTAAGGGCTGTTTTTATTCTTTTGCATTCTGTTGTGAATATTGTAGTGCCAATCCTCCATAAAAAAACACAAAGTCCTGCTGGTTTCACTGGTTACTTAATTTCATCACACGAGGCTGGTGAGAACTGAAGTGTCTCTGTGTGTGACTTTCTCACCACTCGGATTTTTGCGTGAGTTTGCGTGAATGTAGTTGCAATATCTCCGTCAATGTGAACCCTTTGGTAACATCATGAGCAAAGAGGTCATTCATTACAAGACATCATCCTGTAGAGGATCTATCCACTCAAATCAGCAAGCAAGATAAACTAGGTGTCATATGACAAACAACAAAGGAAAGAGTAGTTTACATGCTTTAAGACATTTCTGCTAGATTAACCCCCAGTGGGATGTTACCCCTCTGGTCACATTCTTTTGTTCCCCTCATCTCCTTTGTATTTGTTCACTGACCCTGAGAATGTATTTAACTTGTGACCCTATTTTGGATAATAAAATACTGGCCATCTGACCAGCATTCACACCGATGAACTACAATGACATGATTATCTCATCAGAAATGTGAGGGTGCCACCGAACGGGTGGGTGGGCAGCTCCTCAGGATCCATCTCTCCAACCTTCAATCATAATTTCCAAACAAAAACAAAGACCACAATCAATTTTAATAATATGAACTAAGAGAGAGACACTAAGTACATGAATCTCTATCAGTTGAACAGTCAATATGATTTAGCCATAGCATGGAGATCACTGTCATCCAAATTCGCCGGGGATTTATCTTGTGTATAGTGTACAAATGCCTGAAAAATGGGAAATTACACATTTTCCAATTCAATACTATTCAATAATAATGGATGATCAAACCACCACCAGGCCTTCCCTGGAGACTTCTGCCTGGCAGACCAGCAGCCCTGCAGGACCAGGCCCCCAGGTACCGAGCCAGCTGTGCTGCTCCACCTGCCCCTCCCTGGAGGGGCTACATAAGCTGGCTGGCTGAGGTGGCCTGGGAGAGCCAGGGCCTGCAGGAGAAGCTGCTGCCGCCGCCGCCACCACCACCACCAGCAGGGAAGAGGTGTGCCTGCTGCTGCTGCTGCTGCCGCCGCCGCCACCGCCACCACCACCACCACCACCAGGCCTCCCTGTGGACTCCTGCCTGGCATTATTTTTAAGGAGATTTTTAATTGTTTTTGTTTTGTTTGTTTTGTTTCGTTTTCTGGGGGATTTTGTTGTGTTTTTAGGGGTGGGTAGCCTGCCTGATAGGTGGGAGCGAGGGGGCATGTGTCCACCTGATGGAGGCAGTGGGGGGAGTGTTGGGGGCCAGAACATACCGAGGCTGGGCAGCAGGTGCTGGTGGAGTACTAGGGGCAGGCCATGCCAGGTAAGGGGAACAAGGGAGAGATGTGTAATATCTGTCCCCTGCTCTGGGCCTGTCCAGAGCCAAAGGATGGTTGGGGGAGGCGTGACCCCATCTTCTGGCCTTCGTTTGCTGCTCTGCAATGCCAGGTCTGTTACCCAGAAAACCTCCCTCATCCATGACATGATCCTGGATGAGGGTGCAGACCTGGCATGTATTACGGAGACCTGGCTGGCCGAGGCTGCTGCTCCAACCCTTGCAGCCATGTGTCCAGCTGGATTTTCGTATGCACAGCAGCCGAGGGCTGGGGATCAGGGAGGGGGAGTGGCTGTTATCTACCGAGAGTCCTTGGTCTTCACCAGACCCCCTCTCCGGGAGACCAAGGTTGCTGAGTGCATGTACCAGAGGTTGGGCCTGAAGGGCAGTCTGGGGATTCTGCTCGTGTACCGTCCACCCTGCTGCACGACTGACTCCCTGGCTGAGGTGCTTGAGGTGGTCTCTGATGTGCGTGTACAGTCCCCTAACTTATTGGTGTTGGGGGACTTCAACGTACATTCGGTGGCCATCCTCATAGGAGCACTTCGGGACTTCATGGAAACCATGGCCTCCTGGGAGCTGCACCATATTCTAACTGGGCCCACCCATGTAGCCGGTCATGCACTAGACCTTGTTTGTTTCTGGAGAAGTGGGGAGTGATCTGGAAGTCGGGGGTATATCCACCACCCCCTTGTCATGGTCAGATCAATATCTGGTGACGTTGGACTTCTCGATTCCACAAACCCTCCGCAGGGGTGGAGGACCCATTAAAATGGTCCGCTCCAGGAGTCTTATGGATCCAAATGGATTCCTGAACACGCTTGGGGATTCTCTGGGGCACGCCAACAGCCACTCGGTCGAGACCCTGGTGTGTGGCTGGAATGCCGCAATCACTGGGGCGTTAGATCAGGTGGCTCCGAAATGCCCTCTCCCCCTGAACAGGGCTCAGACTGCACCATGGTTCAATCCGCGGTTACGAGCTCTGAAACAGGAGGTGAGACGGCTAGAGCGCCGGTGGCGGAAGTCTCGCTCCAAAGACCATCAGACACGGGCTAGAGCTGTATCTTCAGCCTATCACGTGGCGGTGAAGGCAGCAAATAAGGAATATTATGCTGCCTCCATCACGTCTGCAGGGTGCTGTCCCAGGAGGCTGTTCCAAGTGGTCCGGAGCCTCGTCGGTCCTGTGGCTCCGGAATCACTGGAGCATTCTAAGGCCTCCTGTGAGGCCTTGGCAAGGCACTTTGCAGATAAAATTGACCAGATTAGGTGTGTTACTCTGCACGCTGTGGAAACAGTTAGTGAGCAAGAGGCGGCCTGTGGCAAACCGGTTTTGTGGGATCGGTTCCAGCTTCTTCCTCCTGATGAAGTGGACAAGGTGCTTTCATCTGTATGGCCGACCACCTGCTTACTTGATCCTTGCCCATCTTGGCTCATTATGGGCTGCAGAGAGAGACTGGGTGAGGGGATCAGGGCAGTGGTGAACACCTCCCTTGAGGAGGGAGTGATGCCATCAGCCCTCAAGGAGGCAGTGATAAGACCACTCTTAAAGAAGCCCTCCTTGGATCCTCAAGTTCTGAACAACTTTCACCCAGTCTCAAATCTGTCATTTTTGGGCAAGGTGATTGAGCGGGTGGTGGCAGTGCAGTTGAAGGCACACTTGGAAGAAACTGATTATCTAGACCCATTTCAGTCGGGCTTCAGACTTGGGCATGGGACAGAAACGGCCTTGGTCGCCTTGGTAGATGATATGAGGAGGGCTTTGGATAGGGGTGAATGCTCCTTCCTTGTTCTTCTCGACCTCTCAGCGGCTTTTGATACCGTTGACCACAGTATCCTCCTGGACCGCCTGGAGGGGTTGGGCATTGGAGACACCATATTGCGGTAGTTCTGGTCTGTATTGTGCTCTACATGGGGTTACTACTGTAATGTGCTCTACGTGGGGTTACCCTTGAAGACGGTTCGGAAGCTGCAGCTGGTACAGAACGCGGCGGCTCGCCTGATTAAAGGCAGCCGCCGGCGAGATCACATCACTCCAGTGCTGAAGGAGTTGCACTGGTTACCAGTTGTTTTCCGGGCCAAATTCAAGGTGTTGGTTTTGACCTTTAAAACCCTATATGGTTCCGGCCCAGCCTATCTTAAGGAGCGCCTCCAGCAGCACCAGACAGGCCACTTAACAAGATCAGCCTCGGATAGTCTTCTCTCTGTCCCATCAGCCAGGACAGCTAGACTTTTCTGTGGAGGCCCCTACTCTGTGGAACTCCCTCCCTAGGGAACTCTGTCATGCCCCCTCTTTAATGAGCTTCTGTCTTGCATTAAAAACGTGGTTGTTCAGGCAGGCATTTGGGGTGGGTTAGGGTATTTTAGAAAATGTTTTTATTGTAGAATTTTATTGTTTTAAACTGTTTTATTGTATGTTGTACATCGCCCAGAGTGGCTGGGTGACCAGCCAGATGGGTGATTAATAAATTTAATAATAAATAATAAATAAATAAATAAACAAAATTCTGCAATGATACTGCTTGAAGGCCTCAAGAGCTGGAGACATTAATTAAGATGTTAAAATGTAGATATTAAGCTTGAATTTTAAGCAGATAACCACTTAACAAAGTTGTTTAGTTAGTGCTGCTGACTTGCTGAGGCACACTGTTTTAAATCATCTATGTACACTTCCCAATTCAGGATGTGCATTTGGGATGATCCCTGAACATGCACCGAAAATATACAATTTGTCTGTGCTATTCAGTCAAGGGAAGCTGCTATTTTAATTAAATACCATCATATTATTGCTGAGATGGCTGTAATAATTTTAATTGGTTAATTAATTGATGTGCTAATTGGCTAGTTCATCTAGTTAATCAACTGGGGTTTTTTAATCAACTTTTGAAACTTCAGCTGTTTGGTGATACTTATCTCAGTGGGTTATGTAGAGGTTCAAATTAACGTAATTAAAAGATGGGTTGCAAAATTCTTCTTTTCAAAAAGGGAACAAATGGTGATGGATCGTTCACCTTCAAATGTTTCCTTGCCATGTAAGAACCACAAAAATTATGGGCATGGTCTTTCTTCCCTTCTTGCCTACCTCCCTGAGCACAGCTGTGTGCCAGAGACTGGATCCAGTTATGGTACAATATGAATGCCTATCTCATCCAACTCATCAGTTGCACACTCTTACCTTATTAGTTCATGGCCACGCATGTGGACCACATTACATGGCTGTTATTCCCAGTGGGCATCTCCCATATACCCATCCAGCTCATCTTCTCTCTTTGTCAGGGCCTCAGCCTGCAAGATATTCTGTTCTTGATATTCCAATTCTGTTCCCAATTCCCATCTAGCAGAGTTCTTGTGAGGTGAACTTTAGGCATGCCCAAGCATTTGGGAAATTTTATATATATATGTATATGTATATGTGTGTGTATGTATGTATATGTAGCAGACCTCTAGCCCAGGCCAAATCAGAATCAGCTTTTGAACTGGATTGTCAGGCGGCAGCAGTTTGAGAAATGCAAGACCAACCCCTCCTTCCTTAGGCATGCAGAACTGGTTGTGCTCTTGGATTCCTAGCTTTAGGCATGCAGAGCTAGTTCTGCTGTCCTTCCAATCCTTCAGAATTTTTATATGAAAAGGAAGAAAAGAAACAAAAAAAAGATCACAATCTAATACAGACACACGATGGAATGAGCTTTGAGGTGGAATTTGGAGAACTTTGACAAACTCAAGTGTGGCTTGTACACATATTGCTACCCCAGTTCACCCCATTATCCCCCCCCCCATATAAAGAAGTGGCTTCCCTTTACTCCTATGAAGGAAATAAAACCGCTAGTATTGGGGGTATTTTAGCCCAGCTCCTAGGGCTAACGTCAGGGGTCGGCATCATCAGACACCTTCCAAGGCCCGCACTCCATCAAGGGGCCCACAGTAGACCCTTTCCCCAGGATCCCCTGACCCTGCTGTCCCTGTTTGTGGTTACTGCTTGTTCACTCCAAGAGGCAGCCTCAATTTGCCTTCCTTTTCCTTCTGATCAGTGGGAGAGGGTAAACAGACAGGTAGCAATGTTAGTGTCAAGGGGGTGGACCCACCCTGGTTCAGTCTACCCCTCTCCCCAAACTGGAGACTGTGATCTTGCCGGAGAAGTCTTCCCTTCACTTGTCTTGAAGTGTATTATCATGTCCTCATCTGTCTTGACAAATGGTACTTTGCTAGTCCAATATAAGACTATATAGTATCATCCCAGGATATACACTTCTGAAAGGCTATAGAGTGCTTGCTTGCTTGCTTGCTTGGCAGGGTGGGGTGGGGGGAGTGCTATATACAGAGGGAGAGGGGGATTCTCTCTCTCTCTCTCTCTATATATATATATATATATATATAAAGAGAGAGAGAGAGAGAGAGAGAGAGAGGAGACTCACAATATGGAATTATCTGATGTGTTTCTTTGTGGTGAGAAAAGGAGAGGGTGAAGGAAGTTTAACAAGCAGTCAACTTTAAATTTGCATATGTTTGTTCTTTGCAGCAAAATCAATCTTTTTGAAGGATGCAAGAAAACTTTGGAGAAAGAAAATATTAATGCTGTAAGAGAACACAGAAAGAAGTCTTTAGTAAACATTTATTTTCCAGTAGAGATCATCACTTTTGACAAGTGCTTATTTTCATTCGGGTTTTTTAATAGTTTTTTTTTTTTAAGAGTATGAAAAAGTGCCTTGAATTGCTTTGAATGTCAAGAGGAGGGGAGTGGGTCTGAGTACAACTGTGTACGTAGAACATTGCATAAAGTGGTTTACACAATTAATAGCAACACGCTGCATTCCTTTCTCTCTGTGTCTTTAAATTACATCCTGCAATATTCCACAAAAAGCCTCTGCAGTTAATTATTTGAAATCTAATATTTTGCACCAGCTTTCCCTCTCAACATTTAAATTTGCTTACTTAGCCATTGGAAGTCAGTATTAAGGTTGATCTTCTGAGAAACACAGTAAAGAATGAATGTCTTCTCCTGAGAAATTGTGGTAACCTTATACAGATTTCTTTGGTTTCCCTCAAAATACCTGCAGACATTTCATGTTAGGACCCCCCACCCCACCCCTATTCACCTCAAATTTTGCTTTAGGGAAATTTGGCAGCAGTTCTAGAAACCAGTTCAATCATAAGCTAGTTGATTTAGAAGCAAATTCCACTGAATTAAAAGGGACTTCACAATAAACACATATAAACTTGCACGCATAATCTCTTAAACTACATATTTTATATAGGGATGTATCCTTCCCTGAAAGGAGGGACTCCACTCATGGAAAGTCTTTCCCCCTGGTTTGGGGGGAACCCTCTTCCCACACAGCATGGCTTGTCCTGTTCAGCGGGGTCTGTATAGCATTTTCAGGAAGCTACCATGGGGCTACCATGGGAAGGAGGGTTGAGTCTACTTCCATCAGTGCAGTTGATCCAGCATAAATCTGAATCCAACCCATAACGTTCATAAAATAGACACCAATCTGTCTGAATGAGTCATATCTTCATTTTTTAAAAATACATTAACTTGGTTAGGAGTGTCAGTTAGGTTAAGAGGAATGTCACTGAGAATGAGTTGTTGTGATAGGGCTGGTGGGGGACAACCAATGTATACCACTTTGAGCTGCTTGGATGACAACTGGCATACAAAATGTAATAAATAATTTTGTAATAATGTAATAAATAATAAATAAATGTCCCCATGTATTGATGTGAATTCTGTTGACAATGGAGCTACTGAAGATTTCCAAAGGAACCATACAGCAAGTTCAATGTGGCATCTCCCCTGACTTGTGTGTCCATGAAAACATCCAGATCTAGCATGTGTATTCTTTAGACCAGGATTTCTGAGGCTGGTTTCTGGAACTGGAGGTGGAGGAGGGTGGACATGAGTAGGAGCTAGAGCCAAAGGTAATTCATTGGTATCAGGCCTATTTCCTGAAATGATTATGAGGGGAAAAAAACTCTGCAAACAAAAATGTCAATGAGAAAATAGCTAAACCACTTCAAAGAGGTACAAAAATAACCAGAGGTCTGGAAAATGAAACTTGTCTGAGAAAAGACAGAAGGAACAGAGCTGGTTTAACATGAAGGGGATGGGAATGCCTTTATTTACTTCCCACACTCAGAATATCTCTGCCTTTCCTACAATGAGGTCAATGTGGTGGCAAATATGAGGGCTACCCTGCTTTATCAAGGCAACAACCCTATGAGGTAGATTAAGTTGAGAATGTGTGAGGGGGCCAGGGTCACCCAGTGAGCTCCATGGTGAGAGGGAAATCAAACTTAGGTATCAACATTCTAACCACTATACCACATTTTCTTTTTTCTTTTGTCTGGGGGAGGGGCGGGTGCTTTGCAGAATGGACAATTAATTAGGGAGAAGCCTTGGATAACCTTCTCCCCATCAGAAATGGATGCAAATTGCATCTTTCTGTTACCTGGGATGCTGAGAGTGGTAGTCAAGTAAATGTTCTTTGTACGGTTTATTGGCCTATTACACATGTTAAGTCATCACAATCTTATCATCATCAAGTGGTGTTCATGCCTGTATGAAATCAAAATGCATATAGTTGGATTGGTAGACTCAAAGTCAATCCATGTGTTAGGAGGACTGACTAAAATGACTGGTTACTTCTGATTACTGACTGGTTACTTCCACGAGTGTATCCGTCATCACTTGGCAAATATAGCTTTGGGCAGGGTTCTTGCTCCTGATAGGACCATGAGGTCCCTTTCAGATCCATGTATCTGTGATTCTACGAATAATTGAGATTAGAGGCACATAACTAATTGAAAAACATCCAAAGTCCTTGTTCTTTTTGTCTACCTCCTTTCAAATCAAATTAATATTTCAAATCAATTATGTGATGGGTGACAGGCAAACTGTGACAGCTAATCATCCTCCATTATTGGCTACCTGCCCAAGGGAATCAGAACCGGTGACACGTGATGACTCCTTGTTTAATGACTAGTTCTTTCCTGTGATAGCTTCAGAGATTATCAGATTATCAAAGATAATGCAGTTATGAGAATAATGCACTGCATGTATTTCTGTCCCTATCATTAATATTTTGAGTTTTCTACCCAAATAACTCAGTGTTTTAACTGCAACCCCATCTTACCAACCCCTGACCCCTGGGACACCAAGTCTGGACTTTGTAATTCAGAATTCTGGCACAGTAATATATTTGGGGTTTTTTTTTAATGAAAATTGTTCAATACCATCTACAAATTATCTAGATCTGTGTTCATGCAAAGGTATCACTAATTGTAAGGAATTTGACTGTAGACCCATTGAAATCAATGGGATTTAAGTTAGTCATGACTAACTCAATTCCATTTATTTCAATGGGTCTACTCAAAGTATATTAATTCTGGATCCAACCCTTCTTAAGAAAACTTAGGCTGCATTCCTATGTACACTTTCCTGGAACTAAGGCCCACTAAAGAAAGTAGGACTTACTTTTGAGTAAACATGCATAGAATTGGGGCCATAGGATATCACTATAGTTACTGTATTGATTTCTGCACTAATGACTTGGAAAATATTTTTCCCAGAAAAACAACAACAACCAGAAAGCCAGTTGCACTTTATTTAATATTCAGATAAGTGCTATTCACCTGCTGTTAAGCCACAACTTCTACAGTCATTCTTTGAATACTGATAATTATATGAAACAGACTCCCCTTGAGGTTGGTAGTCTAGTCTAAATTCACCTGGAATACAAAGTTGGTTAAAATGGTAGTTTATGTGCATGGAAGTAGTTAGAGTTTACAGAAGTGTCTTGGAAGATGATGTACATGTATTTTCCTGGATAATAAAAATATGGGTGGCATTATTTGCACCATCTCTCATGATGGAATTTACTAACAGTTGTTGACGTCGTCACATATGTATTACATATTTATTTTAAAAGGACATCTCACCTTTCATACTCAGTGGTACCCAGGGTGGCGCTCTCTCTCTCTCTCTCTCTCTCACACACACACACACACATGCTCACACACACACACACACACACCCCAGCAAAAACAAAACCATGGGATGGCCACGTGTCCTACATTAGAAAGGACAGTCCTCTATTTGAAAGAATCAGTGTCAGCTCCAGGTTTTTGATGTCCCTCCTTCAGTGAGTCTGTCCTCTCACCACCATTGTCACCAGCTGCTCTTGCTCCTCATCCTCTTCCTTATCATTACTACTACTTGCTTGTCTGACATGCAGAGAGCCAGTGAGCAAGTAGGCAGCAGCATCTAATGGTCCTCCTCACCACCACCGTGGTCTGCGCCAGAGCAAGAGGCAGGTGAACAAGAAGGTTGAATTGGTGAAGGCAGGAGTGATTCTAGACTAGAGTGCTCTTGTCAGTGGGCCCTTGTTGGGGTGTGTGCCCTTGGCAGCCCCCCGCCACCCATGCCTACCCTTGACGTCAACCCTAGAAGAAATCCTATATTTAGTACGCATGGCGGAGCATTCCGCCATGGATTTCAGTGAGGCAGAATGCACTGGCATTTGGCCCCGCAAAACCTGTGGCAGAACGGCCTCCCACCCCCCGCCACCCCACAGAATCCCCCCCGGAATGAAGCTTACCTGGGGCGGATGTTCCGGTGGTGGCGGCTCTGGCAGTGGCGGTGGCAGCTGGTCTCTTGGCCGACTGCTGCAGATGCAAATGGCGGCCACCATAGTGGCCGCTATTTGCATCCTGCCAGGCTGCCGTGATAGGCTACGTAAGTATTTACGTAGCCTATCACGGCAAAGAGCAGGGGCGCAAACAGCGGCCGCTACACCATTTGCGCCGCTGCTCTTTCTGTTACAGGCTACGTAAATACTTACGTAACCTATCAAGGCAGCCTGGCAGGATGCAAATGGTGGCCTCTACGGCGGCCACCATTTGCATCCGCAGCAGCCGGCTGTGGCCGGAACTCCGGCTGCGGACGGGTCTGGCCGGCAGCTCCGCGGAGCCACCATGGAGCAGAGCCGGCCCAGGGAGGATTCCAGGGGGAGGGACGGAGCGCCTCCCCCCCCCCACGTATCCAAGCTGTGAAAAGGTAAGTGACTTTCATACATCCCTAATATTTAGAGGTATGCCCAGTCCAAATCCAGATTAAATTTAAAGTACCATAAGAATGGAGAACAGGGCTTTGAGGTTGTCCCCGCACAACAGACTGAGGAGTTACACCTGCCACCTTGTCACAACCTTCGCCATTATGGTGAAATGTATCATATTGCTATTTAAATTAAACTATAGTAATTATTTCTAAATTTGTATCTATAAATGTGACTTAGCATTTGCACATTTTATGCAAATCTGTGTTCTCTTTGATACCCTTTGTGCATGTATGTGTGATGCATTTCCTCTTTTGGGGGGAGATCTCTCAATGGACACCCTAAAACCACACAGTATAAATGAGTCAGCCAACAGTGAATGTGGGAAAAACCATTAATTACTTGCTGCGTGTAGAAGCCCTTCCTTTTCTCTGTGTGGAATCTCCTGCCAATCACTTTCATTAGATGATCCAAAGGTTTAATATCAATTAATGACATGCCATTGATTTGTTGCATGTTGTTCTGTAGGCCACGTCTCTCTGCAGATCTGCTTCTCATCTGCTCCCTCCTTTCTCTCCAGATGCCTTGTCCTTGTTCTCCCCCTTTCATTTGATGAGGACTGATAACACCTTACATCCACATGGGATGGGAATCAACTGGAAAGTTTACTTCTTCCTCACAATACACGGGGTATAATTAGGCCAGTGCACCTGCTCATTCCTCCAGTGGATTCGTTCATCTGGATACCCATCAGACATCCATGCTGTGCAGGCAATTTGATCCTCTCACTTCTCCCCTGCCCATTCCGCCCAACATGAGAAACCACAAGAACAAGCCACAGGGTGAGTTAATCCTGGGAATTGGCACCGACTCATTTGTGTTAAAAGAATCCTGTGGTTAATGCTGTAGACTCTCTGCAACAATTACAACAACAAATAAGTGTTTCATGTATTGTTCTTCTCTTTGCTGAATATTTGTCATCCACAATGACTGCTATTGTTGCTGTTACAATAGCAGTACAGCTATTAACCATTGCTGGTTTTAATGTTGGCTGTTATTGTTGTTTTATCATTTTTATGTTCTTATCACTTTTGGTATTTTAACTGTTTTTATGTATTTTATTGTTGTAAGCTGCCTTGGGAGGGCTTCTGCCCTGAAAGGTGACCAAGAAATTTTTAAAATAAATAAATAGATAAAGGCTGTGAATATTCTTCATATAAGCACCATTAAATAATATTATATTGATTCTCACCAAAGCTGATGCTTTAGATAGTGTACAGAGCTTTTTCTGCACTGAGGGAGCAATCCTATGGCTGCTAGACAATGGCTAGATGGCCATAGGATAACTTGTTATCTGGGAACCGACCTCAGAGCCTGCACTCCGAGGTTGGATCCCAGAGAGCCGACTTCCTCCCACTTCCACGCTGCCTCAGAGACACCATGGAACAGCCTTGTCCTCCGTGCTTGCAAGAGGAGTATGGACCAGCCAAAAAGGGTCATTCCAGGGGGTGTTCCGGGGCGGGGAGGGCGGAAATGCCTGTACGACATATCCCATGTGTTGTGCAGCAACCTCCTCCCCCGCTCAGCCCTCCTGCGGCTAGACAGCCACAATCGGCTGTCTAGCCGAAAAAGCAGGGCAGGAGAAGTGCAGAAAGAATGATTCCCTCAGTGCTTCTCCTGCCCTGCTTTGGATAGGCGGCTGCTTCCAAGTTCAGAGGCGGCCTATCTGGATAGGATTGCACCCTAAGTAGCATATAAATACTGTTAATTTTGAAAGGGCTGAGCAAGAATTGGGGGGAGGGGGACTTGAATATTGCTGGATGGTTGGTTATTCGCTTTTGTTGGTTGGCTTCTTTACACTGCATGGTCTGTTGAAGGCATATCATGCATCCACATGAGGATTTTGAAGCTAAGCATTCTGGCTACGTAGGGGTGGACGAAAGTGACTTACCTTTCGTCAAAGCTTGTTCGCAGTGGGGGGAGGCGCTTCGCTGCTCCCCCCGCGAAGTTCAGGCCGGGGGGGAGGCTTCCCGCCTCGCCCCGGCCGAAATTCAGGCCGGGGGGGAGGCTTCCTGCCTCACCCGGCCGAAATTCAGGCCGGGGGGGAGGCTTCCCGCCTCGTCCGGCCGCGAACTTGAAAGTTAAAAAAAAAAAAACGCCCCCGTGATAGGCTACGTGACGATTAACGTAGCCTATCACGGCTAGATCTGCAAAGTCAGCCATGATAGGCTATGTTAATCGTCACGTAGCCTATCACGGGTGACTTTAAAAAATAAAAAGCGCGTACGCTAATGGCGGCCCCCATAGGGAGCCGCCATTCCCGTTCCTTATTTGGTCGCTGTAGTCTACGTAAATCTTTACGTAGACTACAGCGACCAAATAAGGAACGGGAATGGCGGCTCCCTATGGGGGCCGCCATTATCCGTACGCACTTTTTTTTTTTTAAGTCACCCGTGATAGGCTACGTGACGATTTACGTAGCCTATCACGGCTGACTTTGCAAATCTAGCCGTGATAGGCAACGTTAATCATCACGTAGCCTATCACAGGGGCGTTTTTGTTTTTTTTTCTTTTCTTGGAATGGCGGCGGCAGCAGCCAGTTGAAAGACTGGCTGCCGCTCCCGCCCCGCACGAACACCCGCCGAACCGCTGGCCGGACCTGCCACCGGGAGGGACATTCGGCGAAAGTAAGTCCCGTCCTGGGGGGGGTGAGGGGGGCGGAGGGGTGCGGAGGATTTCTCCCCGAAACTTGTTCGGGGGGCCAAACACGTTGGCGCTCGGCCCCCCGAAGTTTCGGGGAGAAATTCTCCGCCATCCCTATGGCTACAGTCAGTGCTTGGCTGGGAGAACTTCAGGGAACTATTTAGGGATGTCAGAGAATTTCGCCATGAATCTCGGGGAGGCCGAATGCCAGCGCATTCAGCCCCCCGAAATCGGTGGCGAAACGGTCTGCCCCCCCCACCCCCCAGGACGGGACTTACCTTGGGCAAATCTCCCTGGCGGTGGCGGCGGCCGGTCTTCCGACCGGCTGCCGCCGCCATTTCCAGTAAAAAACAAAACAAAAAACGTGATAGGCTACGTAAAGATTTACGTAGCCTATCACGGCTAGATTTTTAAAAAATACCGTGATAGGCTACATAAATGTTTACGTAGCCTATCACGGCTGACTACAAAACAAACAAAAAACCCGCGTGTATGCAATGGCGGCGCCTATGGGCGCCGCCATTTGCGTTCCTTATTTTGGCACGTCTAGTCTACGTAAACATTTATGTAGACTACGGCGAAAATAAGGGGAACGCAAATACCATAGCATCTACGCTATTTGCGTTCCCCTTATTTTCGCCGTAGTCTACGTAAACGTTTACGTAGACTAGACGTGCCAAATTAAGGAACGCAAACGGCGACGCCCATGGGCGCCGCCATTTGCGTACGCACGTTTTTTGTTTTTTGTTTTACTCAGCCGTGAATAAATAAGTAAATAACAGTGAGTGCTGTTATTATGCAACTGCCCAAAACAACACCGACCCACACAACAGGGAGGTAACAGCAGGCCTGGGGGGATCTGAAGGTCTGAAAAAGTACAAAAAAATATTGAGGGAGTGCTTAAGGTGGTGGTGGGGAACCCCAATACAGCCCAATGAGGCCACAGGATGCTGGGTGACCATATGGGGTTTGGAGGATAGAAAACCTGGCAGAGAGTGAACAGAATGGAGTGGCTTAGTAGGGGGCATGGCTGGTTGGGGCCCTGAACAGGATCTCTCTGCATTGCAACATTTTGTGTCAGTTCCCATTACTCGTTATGTACTGGTTACTTGACAGAATCATTCTTCTCTGTGAACCAGGAAAATGCAGGCTGCGTGGCAACTCTGAAGAGTGGACCAGAAGTAAGATACAAATCATTCATGGATGCTAAGATTTTAAAGAAACCTTAGAACATGCATATGTTTAATAGTAGATGATGTGTATGAAATATAAACCTGAGTCAAACTGAACTTTCCTGGGTATTAACATCAGCATTCCAACTTCTTCTTCTTTAAAAAAAAAAAAAGAGGGGGGCTTTCCAATTTACTTCCCATGACTAGTTTAGCTTAATTGTCAAACTATCAGATAACTGAAAGACACATTTCCATTAAACTGTCTCCTATTCCTCCCACCCACCCCCTCCCAATTGTTCCTCTGTAATATATCTAAGCAAACATTTGTTCCACTGATCATTTCTGGGCAAAAGACATGAATCACTAGACTGCGAAAAACCACAGAGGCAGCTGTTGATCATTAGAAACAGTCATCTTGTTCGAGCAGGCTGCCGTCGGAAGGTTTCTTCAGGAAACTGCTTTGGCTTGTAACGCTTTGCAGTGTGATGAAAGCAAAGCGATAGAAATTGGGGCACTCCTCCTTAAAACACATTCATTTCATTGTGAGATTCCTGCCCTCACTCCCCCCCCCCTTTCTGCCATTTAACTTAAGCTTATGTTTATTACAGGTAATGCATAAAAATATTTAATTCTGCCCGCATCCAGGCATAAATAAGGATCTTCCCAAGTTAGAAATTTAACAACCCTGGAATGGATCATCAGGGCTTACCCAGAGTCAGGATTCAGCCCTGGAAGTTTGTAATGCTGGAACAAAATTTCTGAACTAAAAGACAAGGGTGCATTTGGGCTCAAAATATCTTTCCTTTATCACTGGGTAACCACAACTGGACACAGCATCCAGCAGAGAGGCTTTGAGGTCAGAGGATGCGATTTCTGTGAACATAGAGCAGGTATGCAGAACCTCAGAGGTGGCTCCATATTTGGGGCAAATGGGGCATCGACCCTCTGCCTCTCCCACACCCACTTGTGGCAGAGAAATCCCCCCCACCCAGCCAGGTACATTTGCTCCAACACACAGCACAGCACGCAGCTGCCAATTGCCATCTGTTATCTTCTTCTGACGTCCTCTGACAATCTCAGTAGAATATTGAATATCTGCCCTGCCCTCTGCCCCACCAGCTCTAATGAGCACCAGCCACCACTGGCCCAGGGGCCAAATCTGTCCCTCCTGGGGTCTCAATCCGGCCCTCCATGTTTCCCTAGATGGCCACAACCCCTTCTCCTGGCCCTACCCCATGCACTTCACCACTGATCATTTGGTGGTTTTCCGGCTTACGGTTTCCCCCCCTATCTAAAAGGTTGGAATGCTTCTCCTAAGGCTTAGTCACTGTCAGTAAGAACTTTATGCTCGCATAGGCTGGCATTTCAGGTATTTTTGGCTTCACCCTTCCTTCTCCCTTTTGGCCCCTCCCACCATTGAAATGTTGGCCTTGGGAGCTTCTCTGAAATGGAATCCGGCCTTTGGGCTGACAGAGGCAACAGCCCTGATGTAGAAAGTTGATGTGGCATAAGTGGTTAGACTTGGTGCAGGGTGGCTCAGGTTCAAATTTTAACTCAGCCATAAAGTTCACTGGGTAAACTTGGGCCAGTCACTATCTGGCCACCCTCCAGTGCTGGGTAGGGACGAAGGCCAAATGGGGCAAGGCCAAAGTACTAAAAAATACCAGCATATTTTAGGTTAAACTTCTTACTGCAAGTAAATAAGCCTTAGGAGAGCCAGTGTGGTGTATTGGTTTAAGTGTCGGATTGGGACTTGGGAGACCTGGGTTCTAGTCCCCATTCACTCAACCATGAAGCTCACTGGGTGACTTTGGGCCAGTCACAGACTCTCAGCCCAGCCTACCTCACAGGGTTGTTGTTGTGAGGATAAAATGGAGAGGAGGAGGATAATGTATGCTGCCTTGGGTTCCTTAAGGAGGAAATAAGGTGGGATATAAATGCAACAAACAAACAAATAAAATTCAACCTTTTGGAATGGAGGGGGGATGCAAAAGCCAGGAAGCCACTAAAAAATTGGCAGCTGGGGGAAAGGGAAGGGGGCATATTTGGAAGCCAGATTTGGAAGCCAAGTGGACTGGATTTGTCCAGCAGGCCTGCTATAAAGGCTTCATGTTCTGGCTGGGACTTTGCCTGGGTGGCAGCAGTATTCACTGTGTTTGGTTCCAACTTCTGGCTTCCGATTTCTGCCTGCCCGGCTCTGACAAAAACACTGTGATGGCTCCTTCTAAAAGAAACCTGGGAAATAACAGTTTAGTGCTGAGCACTCTCCATTAAAGACTTGTTCTCACAGAACTACACTTCCCAGGGTTCCAAGAGGGAGTAGCTATTAACCCAAGTGTGTGGTGTAGCAGGCCCTAGGAAGATTTGAGCCCAAGCACCTTCTATTTTAGAAACTAACCTCTGGCAGCCACCACACGTTTTAGTATGAGTCATGCTGCCCTAGGAATGTTATTAGAAGGTGGGCTAGAAATCTCTTGAGGGCCCAATCCTATGCATGTTTAGACAGAAAAAAAGTCCTACAACTCCCCTAAATAAATAAGGATGCAATCCTATGACTGTCTAGGCAGCATCTAGATGGCCATAGGATTTTTTTGTTTCCTGGGAACTGAACTTGGAGCAAGCACACCAAAGTCGGTTCCCAGAAAACCAACTCCCTGCCCCTTCCCCCACCACATTGTAGGTGGTGTGGTTCATCCCCTGTGGAGTGGTGGAAAAGGGGGCATTCCTGGGGGCAGGGAGGGGGCAGCAGAAGCACCGTTACCACACTTCCTAAGCACCGTCTGCCCCCCACTTCCCACTCTGAGGTGTCCTGATTAGACAGCCAAAATTGGCCATCTAGCTGCAAATGCAGGGCAGCTGAAGTGAGGAGGAGGAGATCCCCTTCACGCTCTGCCCACCCTGCACTGGATAGTTGGTCGACTCCAAATTTGGAGGTGGCCGACTGTCCCCATAGGATTGCACCCTAAGTCAAACGCCCCCTCCAAAAATTCAGGATCAAAATCAAATCAGAGTAGGAGGAACAGAACCACCCACAATTGGTTGCAAACAAATCAGAAAACAGAAGGAAAAGCAACCTTGTAGAATATAAAAAGGATGTTTCAAATCAATGTGGAGCAGACATAGACTTGCGAATCTGCAAATTCAAGCCTGGTCTTACCAGCTGCTAAGCTTAGACAGTCAAATTTCCTGAGCTCTAATTTGTATCTGCTGCGATTCCTGTGTGTTGGATTTGGAAGCTTCCATCTTACAGAACAGAATCCCAATTAAACTCTTCTTCATTGATCTATTTATTCTATTTTTCCTTCAAATATAATTTTTGTGTGGAATTCTTTGGCAAAGCTGGAAAAGAGGCTTTCAGGAAACTAGGGGTGGGCGGATCACTCACCGTCCATCCCGTGTCGGTGTCTGCGGAGGGGGGGAGGCGATCCATTCTCCCCCCCCCCTGGAATCCTCCAGGGCTGCTCCGCATGTGGAGGATTTTGCGGAGCTGGACTCCTGCTCCGCAGCGCTGGCAATACGGTAATGGCAGTCACCATTACAGTATTCCTTTCCTTGGGTTAATACAGCCGCAAATGGAGTATTGGATGCCACTTGCAGCTGTAAAGCCCTAAGTTTACCCTACTTGCAGCTGTTTACGGATCTGTTTACATAAAAACCAGCGCTTTACAGCTGCAAGTGGCGTCCACTATGCCATTTGCGGCTATATTAACCCAAGGAATAAGGTAATGGAAGACAACATTACTGTATTGCAAACGCCGCAGAGGGGGAGTGTGGTCCTGCAGGGAATCCTCCAGACACAAAGGTAAGTGGGGCCGCTCCGCCACAGATTCTGGAGGCCGGATTACAAACAATCCATCCTCATTGGCATCCGCGGCGGATTTTGCCAACATCCCTATAGGAAACTAAGGATGTATGAAAGTCACTTACCTTATCGCAGCTTGGATTCATGGTGGGGGGGAGGCGCTCCGTCCCTCCCCCTGGAATCCTCCCTGGGCCAGCTCTGCTCTGCGGCGGCTCCGCGGAGCCAGCAGCCAGGGCCATCCGCAGCTGGAGTTCCAGCCATGGCCGGCTGCTGCGGAAGCAAATGGCGGCCGCCATAGCGGCCGCCATTTACATCCTGCCAGGCTGCCATGATAGGCTACCCAAGTATTTACGTAGCCTATCACGGCAAAGAGCAGGGGCGCAAACGGCGGCCACTACACTGTTTGCACTGCTGCTCTTTCCGTGATAGGCTACGTAAGTATTTACGTAGCCTAACACGGTAAAGGCAGCTATGCAAACGGCGTAGTGGCCGCCATTTGCGTCCCCCTGCTGTGATAGGCTACGTAAATACTTATGTAGCCTATCATGGCAACTTGGCAGGACGCAAATGGCGGCTGCAGCAGCAGGCCGAAAGACCAGCTGCCGCCAGTGCTGCCTCCAGAGCCACCCGCACCGGAGCCCCAGGTAAGTTTTGTTCCAGGGGTATTCCTCAGGGTGGCAGGGGGGGAGGCCATTCCTCCACGGATTTCGGGGGGACGAATGCCAGTGCATTCAGCCTCACTGAAATCCGTGGCGGAATTCTCCACCATCCCTACAGGAAACGGTTGTTGAAATAATTCCCTTTGACAACATCGGATCTTTATTTGCCTTGTTAAAACAAATAAGAGCTAGTGGGGTGGTTGGAGTGTTGAACTGGCACAGGGAAGACCTAGGTTCAAGTAGGGATGTTGGAGAATTCCGCCACAGCCTCCAATCCTGCCCACCACCCCACGGAATTCTCCAGGGATGGAGCCTACCTGGCGGCGGCTTGGGCAGCGGCTCCAGGTCATCTTCTGGCTGCTGCCAGGCTGCGCAAATAGCATAGTGGCCGCCATTTGTGTCCCTGCCTTTTGCTGTGTTAGGCTACATAAATACTTATGTAGCTTATCACGGCTTGGCAGGGATGCAAATGGTGGCCTGATAGTGGCTGCCATTTGCGGCCACAGCCCGGCAGCAGCCAGAAGTCCGGCTGTGGCCAGGCAGGATTCCGGGGGAGGGATGGATTGCCTCCCCCGCACCGCAGATGCCCCTGAGTGGAGCAAGGTAAGGGGTTCGTATATCCCTACTTTTACTGTGATAGGCTACGTAAATATATACGTAGCCTACCACGGCTACAGCAGGGACGCAAATGGCAGCTGCTACGGCAGCCACCATTTGCGGCCACAGCCCAGCAGCGGATGGAGGTCTGGCTGCAGGCAGCCCTGACTGGCGGCTCCGTGGAGTCGCCGCGGAGCACAGCTGGCCGGGGAGAATTCCGAGGGGGGGTGGAGCGCCTCCCCCCACACGGATGGCCCCAGAGGAACAAGGTAAGTGTTTCATACACCCCTAGGTTCAAGTAAGTGTTGTGCCAATAATTTCTCCCACACTTTTTTCGACAATTCTCATTCAATTTGATAGAAAGAAATTGCTTTCAAAAAGAAAATCAAAGGAGGAGAATTTTGGAGAAATTCTCATGGGCTGGGTTCAGGGTTCTTGTGCTTACCTTACTTATGAGGTAGCTGATGAGTGTGTAAAAGTATCCTGTCTTTCATTATACAGGAATTTCTGTGGCAACCTGTTAGGGATGGCAGAGAATTCCACCACTGACTTCAGTGAGGCTGAATGCACTGGCATTCGGCCCCCAAAACCAATGGCAGAATGGCCTCCCACCCCCTGCCACCCTGCAGAATCTCCCCCGGGATGAAGTTACCTGGGGCAGATGTTCTGGCAGCGGTGGCGGCGGTGGCGGCAGCTGGTCTCTTGGCCAGCTCTGCTGAGAATCCTCGGAAACCTCCCTGGCCAGCTCTGCTCTGCGGATGGCCACCGGCTGTGCTCTGCGGTGGCCATCTGCAGCCAGAGTTCCAGCCACGACTTTGCCATGATAGGCTACGTAAGTATTTACGTAGCCTATCACAGCAGCCTGGCAGGACACAAATGGCGGCCGCTACGGCGGCCGCCATTTGCGTCCACAGCAGCCCAACCGTGGCTGGAACTCCGGCTGCGGATGGCCCTGGCCAGTGGCTCCGCGGAGCCGCCCCAGAGCAGACCTGTCCAGGGAGGATTCCGGGGGGGAGGGATGGAGTGCCTTCCCCCCCACTGCGAATCACACCTCCGAAATGGTAAGTGACGTTCGTACATCCCTACAACCTGTAGTCTCCTCAGCTTCCCGCACTTCAGTTAAAGCCATTATGAGGAAGACATCAGGAGGCAGTGCAAAAGCCATGGGGTGGCCTGGTGGCCTGGTGCAGGTGGCCTGGAAGGCTGAAGAGCAATGGAAAGCTGTGTAGTAGAGAAAGAAAACACAGGCAGCACCCTCGGCCACCTCGCAGGGATTAGGCAAGCTCAAAAATACCACCAAAAGAAATTCAAAACTTTGCCTCAGAAGAGTGGAAGCCTCAACATAGTTGATGCTGTTACCACCTACAAAAGCAGTGCAATAAACAAAAAAACCCTAGGGAAAAAAGCAAGAACCTGTGCTACAGCCCCTGCCAAAAGTGAGCTGTATGTGTGAGAAACTGCTGAAGAATTTCTCCTCCCCTGGGAGAAATTTGGTGAAATTGTCTCCCCAATTTCTCTGTCCACAAATAGGCTGGAGAATTCTGAGAGGCCATTTGTGCCTCTAGTTCAAATCCATGCTTGGACATCAGACCCACTGAGTGACTTTGGGGTCACACGCTCTTTCAGCTTGGCCCACCTCACAGGATTGCCATGAGGATAAAATAAGGTAGTTCCCATTTATACTGCCTTGATCTCCTGGGATGAATGACAGGCTATAAATGCAAATGATAATCACAACAATAATTCTGGGCACCACACTTATTGCAGACAAACTGGAAAGGGTTCAGAGGAGGGCAACAAAGATGACCAGGGGACTGGAAACAAAGCCCTATGAAGAGAGACTGAAAGAACTGGGCATGTTTAGCCTTGAGAGGAGAAGACTGAGGGGAGATATGTCAGCGCTCTTCAAGTACTTGAAAGGCTGTCACAGAGAGGAAGGCCAGGATCTCTTCTCGATCATCCCAGAGTGCAGGATACGGAATAATGGGCTCAAGTTACAGGAAGCCAGATTCCAGCTGAACATCAGGAAAAACTTCCTGACTGTTAGAACAATACGACAGTGGAACCCATTACCTAGGGAGGTGGTGGGCTCTCCCGCACTGGAGGCATTCAAGACGAGGCTGGACAGCCATCTGTCAGGGATGCTCTGACTTGGATTCCTGCACTGAGCAGGGGGTTGGACTCAATGGCCTTGTGGGCCCCTTCCAACCCTACTATTCTATGATTCTATGGACACTTGATCCAGTACCACAGATTTGCCTCTCTTCTCATGGATTTTAACCATGCCAAAACACCATTCTTCATTATGTGTGTGTGTGTGGGGGGGAGTGTTATCCACCAAAAAGCTGTTCAACACCCATGTGCTTGTGTTGCAAGTAGGTGCTTGGGTGTTTCATGTCCTAGCATATATGATGCAATCAGTGGAAGCTGGTGGCTCCAAGTTTGGTAGGGCTCTAAATCCACTCTGCCTTTCAGCCAGAATTCTAAGGGAGCTCTCCAAGGTCCTGAACCTATTTTGGGGATAGGGTACAGCACCTCAGATAGCTCTTTTAGAGTTGTGGCTGGTTCTGACTGAACCCTGGAGTGTCACAACTCCAGTGAAATCACAGCCACCAGCCTCCAGCAGAAGCAATCCCATGTAGGGCTGTGCACTGCTTCAGCCCGAGGCCTGGACCCCAAGTTGAAGTGGGCTGCTTTGGGCCACTTTGTGCCCCTTCCAAGGTGAAGCGGAGGGGGCACGAAGCATCCTGGAGTGGGTTGGGGGCTCACCAAAGCAGCCTGGAGCAGGTCGTGGGCTCACCAAAGCGTTCGGTGTGCTCCACTGCTGCCGCCACCTCCTCGCCACCGCCACGCCGCCGCCTTCTCCACCTACGCCGCTGCATGCCGCTGCCATCTTCGCCAGCGCCTGCTGCCATTGCTGCCATCTCTTGAGGCCTGGATGTGTGGGACTGGTCTCCTTCCAGGGAATTGCCATTTTTAAAATGGCAACCTCCTGGGAGTTCCAGGACGTTGCCTTTTTAAAAATGGCAACTCCCTGCAAGAAGAGTAGCTGCGCATCCAGGCCTCAGGAGCTGGCAGCAGGCAGCAGTGGGCAGTGGATTGGGGGGTCCCTGCGCAGCCCTAATCCCATGGCACCTCTTTACAAGAAGCAGTGGTGTAGTTGAGCCAGGGCTCACAGGGTCAAAGCAGCAGGATGTTTTGATAAGTGGGACAATGACATCATCTGTCACACAAACACCCTCTGGCTTTCCTGTTCCTTCTGAACTCATCTGTATTTCTCACACTAGCTGGGGTGAAATGGGTTTTCCCAGCAGCAAGTTATTGTTGTGAGCTGTTCCTGTTGTAACACAAAATATTTGGGGATGGCTTTGTCTTGAATAAGTAATTAAGACCCATTATCTTTACCAAAGACATATGAGAAAGGGGGGGTCAACACAGCTGTCTGCATTTTTGGACTCTCCTTGGGTGCATGACTATGGGCACAATCATGATGAAAACCTACACTTCAAAATTTACCATGGCACCCCTGAAAAGGAGCCAACATGGCATTGATGTACATGGACAGGGAAAGTATGTCATGAAGTATCTACGAAGGATGCGATGGTAAAGTAAAAGCAGACACTTGGCTAGAAATTCCAGTCAAAATATTAACTCAGTATTGTCCCATTTATTCTGCAAAACCACTGCAGATATCACCATGGGAGATGTCAGAAATATTTGGATAATCAGAAGTTCAGATAAAGGGGATTGGCATTAGCAGTGTGTGGTACTGATGTAGGTAAGGCACAATCAAGTGACTTTGGATAATGATTCTCTATATTACACATATATGTTTTAATATTCAATAACCTAAATCCAAGAATTCAAACGAATCTCACAACATAAATGTTTCTGGACAACTAAAAATAAAGCATTTAAATGATACTTAAAGCGTAAGTACTTAAAAACACACACACAATTTAAAAAAGAGCCAGCTACAATTTATGCTCTGTCTTCCTCTCCCCCATCCCACCTCATTGCTTCTTCTTCATAATTTTATTTTTTCATCTTCCACATCAAAGGCATGGTAGTCTATAGAAAGCAAATTAGGAATGCATTATTTTCAGTGAAAAAAGTCTCAGTGAGACTTATAATTTTATTTTTTTTCCTAGTGTGTAGAATAACATAAATCAAAAGAAGCAATAGTCTACCTTCTGTTTTGACTACTTTGACCCTCTTCAACCCCTGCCAATTTTTATCTCATTTTTGTTTAACTTTGTACATCAGAGTTTAATTTTAAAGCTGGCCGAGAAGACAGTGATGTATAGGTTACATCAAGTATAGCTTAAATTACCCTCTCCCCAGTGATTTCAAGCTTGGGGGGAGGGCCCCACTCTTGTAGTGGGGTAGCTGCGTGAAAGAGAAATGGACAGAACCTGCCCCCTGAACCGGACCACTCTCCACCACAGAAGCTGTTTAAAAATTTATTTATTTTGCCAGAGCATCATGTATTGAGATTATATATATATATATATATAAATAAAAACTTTAAAACTATTGGTGAAGTTTGCAATACATGTTTTGATGGACATGATATATATAAAACTACAACAACAACCAGAAATATGGCTTACAAAGGAATGATAAATAGAGAAGGAAACCTGCCCAATAAATTTACGTCTTTCACTTTGGGGACTTCGATTTCAGCAGATCAGTCAGAGGAGTTTGGTCCTAAAATGAATGTCATTTCATTTATGGTGCTCGCCATTTTGTAGACTGAATGTGCACTTCAGGATTAAAGGGTTGCTTATTTGATGTTTTGATATTCTTCCCCTTGGAGGTGTGTGTGTGGGGGTAGACTCAAATCCCAATTGCCTAACTCCTGCTGAGTAATGCTGACTGAATTGAGAGAACTGTGGAACAAAACAAAAAATGGGCAGACAACAGAGTGCTATATCCAATGCATAACTAATGTTTGAAGTTCCATGCCATCGGATGTGTTGATGGCTACTACTACCCTAATTGGCTTAGGGTTTTTGTTGTTTATTCAGTCAGTCGCTTCCGACTCTTCATGACTTCATGGACCAGCCCACGCCAGAGCTTCCTGTCGGCCGTCGCCACCCCCAGCTCCCCCAAGGTCGAGTCCGTCACCTCCAGAATATCATCCATCCATCTTGCCCTTGGTCAGCTCCTCTTCCTTTTGCCTTCCACTTTCCCTAGCATCAGCATCTGCTCCAGGGTATCCTGTCTTATGGTATCACAAAATGCATAGATGAAGAGGATCAGTCTATTGCTGGTATAAGGAGGGGAGGGGCTTGGGGAGGGACCCACAGAATCAAAGCTGCTTCAGCCAGACAGGCAACCTTCTTGAGCCAGATTATGTCCACAGTTTGGAGGTTGCCCATTGATAGCATAGGCCATGGCTAAATGGAACTCCCTGGTTCTTAAGCAATATGCCATTGAATACCAGTCACTATGGGTTGACAGTGAGGGAGGGCCATTTTGGGGCTTCTGAGAAATATCAGGCTGGCTGGCTGCTGTTAGGAAACAGAATGCTATACTAGCAAGAAAGAACTCTGGTGTGACTTTACAGGGCTCTTTTTATGTTCTGCAAAGGGACCATTCTTGAGAGCCAGGGCCTGCAGGAGAGCCAGGAAAGCCATTCTTCAGAGCCAGGGCCTGCAGGAGAGGCCACCACCACCACCGGGGAAGAGGCGGGCCTGCTGCTGCTGGGCCTGCTGCTACTGCTGCCGCCACCGCCGCCGCCTCCACCACCACCACCACCACCAGGCCTTCCCTGTAGACTTCTGCCTGGCAGACCACCAGTCCCTGCAGGACCAGGCCCGCAGGTACTGAGCCAGCTGTGCTGCTCCACCTGCCCCTCCCTGGAGGCTACATAAGCTGGCTGGCTGAGGTGGCCTAGGAGTGCCAGGGCCTGCAGGAGAGGCCGCTGCCGCCGCCGCCACCACCACCACCACCACCACCACCACCACCGGGGAAGAGGTGGGCCTGCTGCTGCCAGGCCTGCTGCTGCTGTCGCCACCACCACCAGGCCTTCCCTCTGGACTCCGGCCTGGCATTATTTTTAAGAGGATTTTTAATTGTTTGTTTGTTTGTTTTTCTGGGGGATTTTGTTGCGTTTTTAGGGGTGGGTAGCCTGCCTGATAGGTGGGAGCGAGGGGGCATGTTTCCACCTGATGGAGGCAGTGGGGGGAATGTTGGGGGCCAGAACATACCAAGGCTGGGCAGCAGGTGCTGGCAGAGCGCTAGGGGCAGGCCATGCCAGGTAAGGGGAACAAGGGAGAGATGTGTAATATCTGTCCCCTGCTCCAGGCCTGTCCAGAGCCAAAGGATGGTTGGGGGAGGCGTGACCCCATCTTCTGGCCTTCATTTGCTCCTCTGCAATGCCAGGTCTGTTACCCAGAAAACCTCCCTCATCCATGACATGATTCTGGATGAGGGTGCAGACCTGGCATGTATTACGGAGACCTGGCTGGCCGAGGCTGCTGCTCCAATCCTTGCAGCCATGTGTCCAGCTGGATTTTCGTATGCACAGCAGCCGAGGGCTGGGGATCGGGGAGGGGGAGTGGCTGTTATCTACCGAGAGTCCTTGGTCTTCACCAGGCCCCCTCTCCGGGAGACCAAGGTTGCTGAGTGCAGGTACTGGAGGTTGGGCCCGAAGGGCAGTCTGGGGATTCTGCTTGTGTACCGTCCACCCCGCTGCATGACTGACTCCCTGGCCGAGGTGCTGGAGGTGGTCTCTGATGTGCGTGTACAGTCCCCTAACTTATTGGTGTTGGGGGACTTCAACGTACATTCGGAGGCCATCCTCACGGGAGCACCTCGGGACTTCATGGAGACCATGGCCTCCTGGGATCTGCACCATATTCTAACTGGGCCCACCCATGTAGCCGGTCATGCACTAGACCTTGTGTTTGTTTCTGGAGAAGTGGGGAGTGATCTGGAAGTCGGGGGTATATCCACCACCCCCTTGTCATGGTCAGATCACTATCTGGTGACGTTGGACTTCTCGGTTCCACAAACCCTCCGCAGGGGTGGAGGACCCATTAAAATGGTCCACCCCAGGTGTCTTATGGATCCAAATGGATTCCTGAACGCGCTTGGGGATTCTCTGGGGCACGCCAACGGCCACTCGGTTGAGACCCTGGTGGGTGGCTGGAATGCCGCAATCACTGGGGCATTAGATCAGGTGGCTCTGAAACGCCCTTTCCCCCTGAACAGGGCTCGGACTGCAGCATGGTTCAATCCGCGGTTACGAGCTCTGAAACAGGAGGTGAGACGGCTAGAGCGCCGGTGGCGGAAGTCTCGCTCCAAAGACCATCAGACACGAGCTAGAGCTGTATCTTCAGCCTATCACGTGGCAGTGAGGGCAGCAAAAAAGGAATATCATGCTGCCTCCATTGCGTCTGCAGAGTGCTGTCCCAGGAGGCTGTTCCAAGTGGTCCGGAGCCTGGTCGGTCCTGTGGCTCCGGAACCACTGGAGCATTCTAAGGCTTCCTGTGAGGCCTTGGCAAGGCACTTTGCAGATAAAATTGATCAGATTAGGTGTGTTACTCTGCACGCTGTGGAAACAGTTAGTGAGCAAGAGCCGGCCTGTGGCAAACCGGTTTTGTGGGATCGGTTCCAGCTTCTTCCTCCTGATGAAGTGGACAGGTGCTTTCATCTGTATGGCTGACCACCTGCTTACTCTGCTTGCCCAAAAATCTGCCATTTTGGGGCAAGGTGATTGAGCGGGTGGTGGTGGTGCAGCTGAAGGCACACTTGGAAGAAACTGATTATCTAGACTCATTTCAGTCGGGCTTCAGACTTGGGCATGGGACAGAAATGGCCTTGGTCGCCTTGGTAGATGGTATGAGGAGGGCTCTGGATAGGGGTGAATGCTCCTTCCTTGTTCTTCTCGACCTCTCAGCGGCTTTTGATACCGTTGACCACGGTATCCTCCTTGACCGCCTGGAGGGGTTGGGCATTGGAGACACCGTATTGCGGTGGTTCCGGTCCTTCCTCTCCAGCAGGTACCAGAGGGTAGCACTGGGAGAGGAGGTTTCGGACCCGTGGCCACTCACTTGTGGGGTGCCACAGGGTTCTATCCTCTCCCCGATGCTATTTAACATCTGTGTGAAGCCACTGGGGGCTATCATCAGGAGGTTTGGGGTGCAGTGTCATCAATATGCGGATGACACGCAGCTCTACCTCTCATTCAAATCTTCACCAAGGTTGGCCGTAGAATCCCTGTCCAAATGTCTGGAGACGGTGAGTGGCTGGATGGGGAGGAATAGGCTAAAGCTGAACCCTGACAAGACCGAGGTACTTTTGGTGGGAGACAAGAGGAGGCTAGGGGATGTTGACCTGGTGTTGAATGGGGTACGGCTACCCTTGAAAGACCAGGTCCGCAGCCTGGGGGTCATTTTGGACTCCCAGCTGTCCATGGAGGCTCAGGTGTCAGCTGTGAGCCGGACAGCGCTGTATCAACTCCATCTGATACGGCGGCTGCGCCCCTTCCTTCCCAACCATCTGCTCCCATTGGTAGTACATGCCCTGGTCTCCTCTCGTTTAGACTACTGTAATGCGCTCTACGTGGGGTTACCCTTGAAGACGGTTCGGAAGCTGCAGCTGGTACAGAACGCGGCGGCTCGCCTGATTAAAGGCAGCCGCCGGCGAGATCACATCACTCCAGTGCTGAAGGAGTTGCACTGGTTACCAGTTGTTTTCCGGGCCAAATTTAAGATGTTGGTTTTGACCTTTAAAACCCTATATGGTTCCGGCCCAGCCTATCTTAAGGAGCGCCTCCAGCAGCACCAGACAGGCCGCTTAACAAGATCAGCCTCGGATGGCCTTCTCTCTGTCCCATCAACCAGGACAGCTAGACTGGTGGGGACGAGGGAGAGGGCCTTTTCTGTGGTGGCCCCCACTCTGTGGAACTCCCTCCCTAAGGAACTCAGTCATGCCCCCTCTTTAATGAGCTTCCGTCATGCATTAAAAACGTGGCTGTTCAGGCAGGCATTTGGGGTGGGTTAGGGTATTTTAGAAAATGTTTTTATTGTAGAATTTTATTGTTTTAAACTGTTTTATTGTATGTTGTACATCACCCAGAGTGGCTGGGTGACCAGCCAGATGGGCGATTAATAAATTAAATAATAATAATAATAATAATAATAATAACCATTCAATTTGCTAAGGAGCATGGCTTGCAATGTTATGCCCTATGCCTGTTCTCTTGAGAAACTCAGGACTGCATTGCCATCAAATGCATCTAAGAGACACAGCCCTTCAATCATGTGATAAGAACATAAGAAGAGGCAAGGGTCCATCTAGTCCAGCATTCTGTTCACACAGTGGCCAACCGGCTGTTGACCAGGAACCAAAACCAGGGCATGAGTGCAACAGCACCCTCCCGCCCATGTTCCCCAGCAACTGGTGTACATAGGCTCACTGCCTCTGGTACTGGAGGTAGCACATAGCCGTCAAGATTGGTAGCCATTGATAGCCTTTTCCTTCAGGAATTTGTCCAACCCCCTTTTAAAGCCATCCAAATTGGTGGCCATCACTACATCCTATGGTAGCAAATTCAATAGTTTAACCATGTGCTGTGTGAAGACATTCTTCCTTTTATCTGTACTGAATCTCTCACCAATCAGCTTCACAGGATGACCCTGGGTTCTAGTATTTTGAGAGAGGGAGAAAAATGTCTCCCTATCCATATTCTCCACAACATGCATAATTTTGTAGCTCTCTATCATGTCTCCCCTTACCCTCCTTTTCAGCTGTACACTGACATTATATCTTAGGATCTCCCCTCCTGTAAGTTTCAAGCATGATGTATGATGGGGAAATCATGACAAGAAAGATCCTGGGGTACAATACCTGCTAGATACTTGGGCTGGTTTCATAATTGTGGTTGGGATGCGTCTGCCCAAACTATCTTTGGCATCAGTCAGGGTCTTCATGGGAACATTTATCCTCCAGTATCTTAATCAAGTGAGAGTCAGGGTATATTTTGGTTCAGACTTTACATTTTCAGATTAGGGTGCCTCCTTTAACAGGGAACCCTATTTTTAACACTTGCAGCCTGTATACATGCAAATTTCATAATCATTCCATCGTTCTTCTCTTTCTTTCTCTCTTTTTATGTCCCTCACCACCACTCATTCTACTTTTCTTTCTTCCCTACTCCTCCTCTTCTCTCCTCTCCTCTCCTTCCCCTCATTGTTTTGTGCTCCCTGCTGTTGATGGGCATATTAGCCTATGGCAGGGATGTTGAACCTCTTTCAGGTCAGCCCAAGAGCAGAATTTCAGTTCGGATTCCATTTCATCTTGGGGGGGGGCACATTCTGGTGGTGGGAAGAGCTGTAGGCAAAAGGGGCAGGGCCAAAAATGCCAGCATGTTGTAGCTTAAGCTCTTCCTGCCACTAACTAACCCTTAGGAGAGGCATTTCAACCATTTGGGGGGGACTCTACAAAAGCTGGGGAAACACCAAACAATTGGTGGTCAGGGGTGTGGACATCTGGAGAACCCCAGAGGACCAGGTTGGGACTCCAGGTGGGCTGGATTTGGCCCTTGGTTCTTCACCTCTGCCCTATGG
Source organism: Heloderma suspectum (assembly GCF_057233095.1). Classification (NCBI taxonomy): domain Eukaryota; kingdom Metazoa; phylum Chordata; class Lepidosauria; order Squamata; family Helodermatidae; genus Heloderma; species Heloderma suspectum. The sequence continues at coordinate 22,382,485 of NC_139465.1, read as the reverse complement.
CATAGGTCCTATTCTATATTGTGGGGTGGGGATTGGCGGTGAGCTGTTGGAGAACAGAGCTGTCTATGCCACACAACTTGCCCTGCATCCCTATGAAGCTGGCCTGCTGCCTTCAAGTGCAGCAGAAGATACTGTCCCGTCACCAGTGCTGAAGTAAGAAGATTTAATTGCCAGTGTGAATGACTTCTGTACATGGAATGGAGATGGGGATCTTGTCCTTCACCTCGGGCAGAAAAAATATTTGGGTTGGCCCTGCCCAAAATGATTTAGAAGCAGGATAGAAAAGGGTCTGTCTTCTACTAATCAACCTCTCTGTGATTACCTGGAGAGTCCCTATAGCATACCCTGCTAATATCCGAAACTTGCTTGATGGGGTCACAATATGAGGCCATCCCTGTTACTCCACATAGGCTTTGTAATGCTTACCCTGGGAGGACCATTTGGCTCCCTCCCTGATGACATTCCAAACAAGTCTCTCGACATTCCAGTCAAGATGGAAGACTTGCATTTGCTTTTTGTCTGATATTTGATATTTGTTTCTTGACTTCTTTCATGTCCCCTTGCTATCATTTACATATCTATTGCATTTTTAAAGTTTGTGTATTTTAGTGGTTCCTGGGTTTGATTTTTGTTAATCTGGTTGCCTTCAGTGCTTCCTATTAAGTCAGGATGGTTGGATAGAAATGATTTTAATAAAAAGTAAATTCACAAGTAAACAAAACACACACACACACAGAGACAGAGAGAGAGAGAGAGAGAGAGAAAATACTGTGGTGGGGAATATATGCCCTGTGATCTGACATCAAATGAGGTGCATTTGAATCTGTTGCACCCTAAACTATACCACAGGACAGGCTTCTCCAAACTGATGCCCTCCAGGTGTTTTGAACTACAAATTCCATCATCTCTGACAATTGGCTATGATTCCTGGGGCTGATGGGAGTGATAGTCCAAAACATTTGGAGAGCACCATGTTGGGGAAAGCCAAGCATAGAGCTTTTAAAACAGGAAGCAGAAAATAATGGAGACATAAGAGAGGCTATGAAAGCTTAAGGAATACCTCTCCCAGTCACCATTCTGTGCTTATGAGCTCACTGCAGCTGAATCAGAAAACTCAAGTCTACCCTGCTCTGAAAAGCCTCCTTCCCAATTATACATCACCCACAGGGCTATGCATTCATTTTTGAGGGAGACAGCTAAAAACCGCAAGGAGATCTCTACAGCAGCAGACCACAAAATGGGATTGGCACCTGTGTCTCTTAGGAGCTAGAAGTTTCAGAGTCCCTTTATCACATGACCTGCTGACCTGAAGATAGCAAGCTGACCTCGTCTGCACAGAGGAGTCTATTGCTAAGATTCCCCAGGGAGAACCCACCAGCTGCAAACTGATCCAGTGATTAACCCTTCTGTGTTGTGGATGTAACACTGGAGTCATGGTAATAAAGCTTTCACTGCATAACAGATCCCGTGCTTTGTAAATTGTTGCTCTTATCAGCTGCACTCAAGGATGTTATCCCTTTTTGCTGTGTGAAACCAAACTGCCAAGCTGTTCTTTGGCAAGGCATCTACATCTATAAAGGAAGGGTTATTTATTCACTTGCTTAGGAAGGATAATGGAAAGGAAAAGCTCTTTCAAGTAAAAGGCCGTTTACTTTTCCTGTGCCCCTTTGCTACACACACACACACACACACACACACATATATATATATATATGCCTGAGAGAACACGGAATGGTAGTGGTAGGAAACATGAAAATCTAATCCACAAATGGTACAATTGCGAAGAGCTTGGATTTGTGAAGATGCCAGAAAATGTCACCTAAAATAAAAACCAGATAGATTAGATAGATAGATAGATAGATAGATAGATAGATAGATAGGGACATTTTGGTTTTTAATTCCCACACATTTAGATCATAAGACATTCATTGTTCACAGAAGTTCAAAGGACTATCATCTGGGCATCTTTTGTGGCCATGAATGAGTAACAACTCTGTCACTTAAATGAAAATAAGTGCTGATAGATTTCTGATTGTACGTTCCTAAGGCTCAGTTAATACCGCATAATTGTGGCTTTGTAGTCATTTAAAAACAGAACCGTGCATGTTGCATTCCATGTGACCCACATGGCCACAACCCCTCTCAGAAAAAAAGAAAAGGAAAGGGAAAATGGGGGGAGAAAGAATGGGGTAACATTACCCAGTGTGGCTGAAATTATTCAGACTGCTGTATGGGAAGCTGCTTCCAATTCCACAAGTAAATTCCCTTATGGAATGATATCCAAATGGTCTTGTTTTCAAATAGCTATGTTGCAAATATAACAAGAGCTTTTTCTGCTGTGGCACCAAGGCTGTGGAATGCCCTCCCCTTGGAGGCCCGATTGGTGCAGACACTGGTTTCATTTGTGCACCAAGTTAAAACATGGCTTTTTACCAAAAAAAATTGGATTCCCTGAGTTCATACACTGTTTTAACTGTTCTATTGTTTTAGATTTTAAATTGGTATTAGCTAGCTTAATGATTTAATATGTTTTTAGCTATTTAAATTATTGTTTTACACTGTTTAAATTGATTTTATCTGTACGCCGCCCTGAGATCCTAATGATATAGGGCGGGATAAAAATGTTTTAAATCAATAAATATACAAACATGTAAATGGACTTAGATGTTACTTCACTAAGGATGCAATCCTATGTACTGTATGTTTAAACAGAAAATGTCCTACAATTCCCAGTACTTCCCAGCCAGCCATGCATAGAGCTGGGCCTACCAAGAATAGGCAGAGTTGAGGGGGCTGCCTCTGACCCATGAAAGGGCAGCAAATAACGAGTTATTTAGTTTACTATTGTTGTATTTTTACAATAGTAATAAGAGTGAAAAAGACACTTGTGCGTGTGCCTCAGGTACCAAAATAACTTGGCAGGCCTTTGGGTGGGTACCACGTGCCGATATATATGTACGGAGGGGCCATTTTCTGCTCAGAATGAGGCAGCAAAATCTCTCATTCTGAATAATATCAGTTTGAGTTGCCACCTCTGGAAGGTGAAGTCTGACGTGAAGTGTTTTGGAGTGTACTGCCCAGGCAATGCTTCCATAAAAATTTCAAGATAGGTGAAAATAATTTTAAGACTGGTCAAACTTTGTCATGAAGGTTTCACGGATCAACTAGACTGGCAGTCTATTTTCTCTTAAAGCAAAGCCTGAAGTGGATTTATGATATATTTTGACTAGAGCTTCATGATGACTAGCAAAATATTAGCATAGGACAGGTGAGGCAGTGAAATACAGCATCGGACTTCAGTTGGGCCAGGAGGACCCAAAATTGGGTCACAGACCAACCTAACATGAGTTTCACCAGAAGTTCACCATATTCTTTTGTCTTTTCTTTAAACATTTTGCTTCAACAAGAAGGGAATGCAACTGAAGATGGGGAAGAAGAAAGATGGGGGAATGGAGGGAGATAAGGAGAAAGGGAAAAGAGTGAAAAAGGGACATATATAGGGAGGAATGGATGTGCCAGTTTTGCTTGCTCCTGTATTCAAATGTTTAAAATCTCACGTTCTTCCCATCTCAAATGTGAAGAGGTTTGTGGATTTTCATAAATTCTTATTTTATTTTTTATTTTTTTAAAAGAACTAAAATGAAATGTTTACCCATCTGCATTGGCCATATCCAGCAGGTACATGGAAAAGGCCATGTTGCCTTTTATCAGCTATTTGTCTGCCTGACAAATAGCTGATAAAAGTAGCCTGTTTGCGGGGGGGGGGAAGTGGGGGCAACCCTAATTCAGCACCACAAACATGGCTGAACAGATAGGGACTCAAATTCAAACACAGACCTTTACGAGTTAAACACCAAAAGCCCTATGCCTCGATGGATAAATTTTGGGTTCTCTCACATTCTTTAAAAAAAGTAAATAAATCTCAAGTTCTTGCCAACCTGTTTGTAAAGAAATGTGGGCAGTCTGATGCATTCTTATAACTCCCCCCCCCCCCACAAATGAAATCCTCACCCTTCCCTAGACATATATAGTTTTCATCGTCATCATCATCTAAAAATGGGACCCATGCAGCAGGTAGGACTTAAAGGACCTTGGGACCATGGGAAGCTGCCTTATCCTGAGTCAGACCCTGGGTCCATCTAACCCAGTATTTTCAACACTGACTGGCAGCGGCTCTCCAGGGTTTCAGACAGGAGTTTTTCCAGCCCTACCTGAAGATGCCAGGGATTGAATCGGGGACCTTCTGCAAGCAAAGCAGATGCTCTAGAGCCATAGTCCCTCTGATAAAGCTTGTAAAGGCTAAACACAACCTGTTCTACTCCATGTTCTCTTCTAAGCACACTGAGTAGGATGAAATGCTATGCTGTTGCCAAGCAGAGCTGTCTCTCCCCCCCCCCATCCTTCTTACGGCAGTGAGGAGCTGAGGAGGATCCCAGTGCTGACTGAAAACAAGGAGCAAGAGGAGAAGGATGTTGAGTTGGTACAGCAGCAAGACAGGCCTTCTCTGCGGATGCCTCAAAAGCAATGGGACTGTAGTTTGATTTCCCTGCAGAGCCTGGGTTTTCCCAACCCAGCAGTTTTTGAAGAGTGCCCCATCTCCCCTTTCTGCTCCCAAATCTCTCCCCCCACCAACATGTTTCCAACTTAGATACCTCTTACCTCTGTAGCTCTGCCCTGAGGGGAGAACACAGCAACCATTTTTCAGTGAAATTATCTGGAATGAGAGGGATATTTCCACCCTCATTCTCTCTCCTATGGGCTTTCTGTGAAAAAGAGCATTTAGCCCATTAACGACCAGTAATATGTACTATCATATATTAGCGGGAGTTAATGCGCAAAGGAAAAAGACTCAACCTTTCAGTTCATTAAATAAAACAAATTTTCAAAATTGTCTATTTATGATAGTTGGAGAAAGGGTTAGGATGCACTAAAGGCAGAGGTTCTCGCTGCACTGATTAAAAACAAGATGGGAAATTATTTAGAGGGGAAAGATTTGCATCTTTGGTACACATGCGTCCGACATAGTATCCAGGATGCCACTTATCCATGCAAGGAACCTCTTTCAAAATATATTTCCCTTTTACAAGGTATCCCCTTGTTAAAATCCCATCAGGGAGATTCTTATAAATGAGGAACTGCATCTCCTGGGATTGGCCCAAGCTGGAAAAGTGTGTTATTTTAAAAAAAGCAAAAAAAAAAAAAGCAGAATGCTGAGCAATATAATTAGCCCATTTCTTTCATTTTTTGTTATCTTTTTAAAATGTATAGCCAAATTTTAATTAAGCATATTCTCTGGATGTTTGAACTGTAAGAATATGAAAAGATACTCTTGCTGTATTTCCAAGGGATTAATTGTATCAATTTAAGTCTCCTTTTCTGATCTCTGCTATTATAGCTGCGTTTCTTGGAGTAGCATCTACTGCATCTTGTATAAGATGCAGAGTGGTGTGTGTGTTTGTGTGTGTGTATCTTCATGTTTGTGTGTGTGTGTGTGTGTGTGTGCGTGCATGAACCTATCTGGAGTCAAAACCTACACCTCAGAGGATCATCTCATAATCATAGGAAAGAATGTACAGAAGCTATTGTGCAGTTTTCTTGGTGTATGGGAATCAGCTTATACCTTCAATTTTATTTTAAAAATATGATTGTATAGGGTGTGTGTGGGGGGGAAGTTATTAGCATTATCATGGTTACTATCTTCAACCTGAAAATACACACAAACGTCTGGCACATTAGTTGTTAAAATGACATCTTGCTACTTCCCTCTTAGGCAAGCTTCATTAATAGAAGTATAGTGTCCAGATCATGAGATGGAATAGTTCTACACTATTCTGCGCTGGTCAGATAGCATCTGTAGTACTGTGTAAAGTTCTGGGTGCCACATTTTAAGAAGGGCATTGACAAATTGGAGTGTGTTCAGAGGAAGGTGGTGAATGGGATGGTGAGGGGTCTGGAAACTCAGTCTTATGAGGAATGGTTGTAAGAGCTGGGATTAGTTTGGTGAAGATAAGATCAAGGGGAGACATGATAGCAGTCTCCAAATATTTGAAGGTGTGTCATGCAGAAGATGGAGAAGACTTGTTCTCTATTGGTCCAGTGGGAAGAACTACAAACAATAGGTGGAAATGGCAGGGAAGCAGACTTCAGCTAAACAGTATTAGACACTTCCTAAAAGTAAGAGCTGTTTGACAGTGGAACAGATCACTTGGGATGGATAAATCTGTCAGTTTCACTTTCTCCTGCATTCAAATGTTTAGTTCTTTTCATTCCATCTGTAAACAAGTTTTCAAACTTTGCTAAGTTCTTATAAAAGAAATGAACCAAATGGAATCCTCACCCATCCCTTCATTGGGAGAATATAAGCAGAAGATGGATGGCCATTTGCCAAGGATGCTGTAACTGTGTCCTGCATTGCAGATCCTGCATTGGGTGGGGGGTTGGACTAGATGATCTCCAAGGTGCCTTTCTAACTCTATGATTCAGGGTAACATCCCTGCAACAATGGAGTGAATGCATTAAAAATAAACACAAATGTTTTTGAGGCAGTGCACCGATAGTTCAGTCAGAGTTTACATGACTGAATGCTCTTAAGATTCCTCCATATAGATGGAGGGAATCTTAAGATTCCCCTTTCCATACAGAAAGCTAGCATCTAAGGGTAGGCTACAACTATTCTCCCTAACATCTAGTTTACTATGTGCATGGCTATTTTTGTGGGTGCTTGTGGAGGAACATTCAGTCATGTGAGCCACCATCTGCAATCTGAAGCATCCCTCTCCAGCATTCTGCAGATGAAGATAGAGATAGGCTTGTAACTCTTATACCAAGAATTAGTGCCTGAGGAGTGCACACACACAGTGTTACACACCCATTGCAGAAGCCTCAACATCATCTTCTCTATGCCATATCCATTGACTCTGCAATTGCCTTTCTTCCACCTGTTTAAAAACCAGGAACTTGTTTGTTTTGGTTAAATCACACTACAATTACCCTACAATAGATTATCAACAGTTCACAACATACCTCAGTGTGCTTGAAATGGCAAAGTTGTGCATTGCCTGCTTTACTGTTCATGCACAAGGATGGGTAGTAGACACAAGATGCATGTTTTCGCTACTTGGAGAGCTTGCAGGAACTCCATGGGACAGAAAGGATGTCAGCGGAATCCACAATGGATTCAAACGAGCTCAGATTTCTATGAATCCAACCTCTGCATTCCACAGCAGACCAGATTCACTGGTCACATGGATTCCATGAATTTGCAGACCGTGGGTTGTTGTTTTTTTGTGTTTGTTTGTTTACATTTAGGAGAGGGAGATTTGTGCACAAGTGCATTTGTGCAAGTGTGCATTAGCGCTAATGCACATTAAGGTAAAGGTAAAGGTGTCCCCAACCAGTCGTGTCCGACTCTAAGGTGTGGTGCTCATCTCCATTTCCAAGCCGAGGAGCCAGCGCTGTCCGAAGACGCTTCTGTGGTCATGTGGCCGGCATGACTGAACACCAAGGTGCACAGAATGCTGTTACCTTTCCCGCCAAAGCAGTACCTATTTATCTACTTGCAATTTCTTGCTTTCGAACTGCTAGGTTGGCAGGAGCTGGGACTGAAGACGGGAGCTCACTCTGTCACACGGCACTCGGGTCTCGAACTGCTGTCCTGCCAACCTTCCGGTCTGCAGTTCAGTGTCTTAACCACTAAGCCACCACGGCCCCGTTAATGCACATTAGCACAATTTATTTATTTCATTTCTATACTGCCCAATCGCCAAAGCTCTCTAGGTAGTCCAAAAAAATTAAAACCACAAGGTATAGCATGCAACAATATAAAATATGGAAACTTAAAACTACGATATAAAAGTACAACCAGAATAAAAACTAGCAGCAATGCAGAGATTTAAAATACAGATTTGAAGGAGCAACACTAAAAGACCAGAATGCTAAAATGCTGGGAAGCATTAGCACAACTGTGCATTAGCACAAGTGCACGTTTGGAATTCCCATACATCCTTAAACAACAACAACAACAAATTCTGTCAGTGAACAAGATGATGTCAAGATTGTCAACAACAACAACAAATTCTGTCAAGATGATGGAACAACAGATGCCTGTCAATCCATGAAACACAGACAGAACGGACTTAACAAAATCCATACATCCCTAAAGGAGGGTAGTGAACCCTTAAGAAGAACAACTCCAGCAATTCAGGTTTGTTTGTTTTTAAAAACAACAACGTATACTCAAAAGGCAAGAATAGGAAATGTGATTTACTAGGAATACTTTGAATATATTCTAAAGTGGGATCGCCCAGATGCAGATTTATCATCCATTGAGAAATATGCCTAAATGTTAGCAGCTGGAGCTGAGCTTGAGCTGACAATCATAGCACACGTGTATATTTGGGGTAGGGAGCTCTTATTAGGAAATATTAAATGGGGGGAGAGGGAGAGAGCGAGAGAGCGAGAGAGCAGAGTGAAACTGAAACTCTGCAGCTATCTGAACAATTACAGAACAGATGCATCCCTTCTGAACAAAATGACCTTTTCTTTTCATCAAGTTACAAAACATTAAAGGTTAAGGAATGTTTGAAAGGAAGCTAATACTTTCTAAAAATGGGGGGGGGGATGGGAAAGATGAGGGCCATTTTTCCAAGACCCTGATCAAGAAACTATGAGACATTTAAACACATACATCCCTAGATTTTTACAAAAGTGAATATGGAAAGGCACGTGTAATTTATATATGTAACACTGAAAAAGAAAAAAAAATTGTGAATGAATGTTATGAATGAGTGTTGCTTTCAGGACGACATGAAGTTGGAAAAGAATAAATAGCCAACAAAAGGCACCTGCCCCAAAGCTGGTTAATTGCAATTTTAAGCCACATTTCTTTGTCTCTAGTGTATGGGGATGACATGAGTACAAGGAGAGCAAATCAATGATAGTGTCAGATTTTTCTTACTTTCCACATTGCGCTTGACCTGGATGGCACAAACGGTAGTCACAACTAACAGGGAAAATGAAACCGGCTGTCCTGCTTTTATCACCCTAATGAGCACAAACAAAATATGTAGAGAAATGCTTTCTCTAAAGTTCTCAGGGTTGCTGCTCTTATCCTTCAACTGTCCCTATGCATGCAGGGACAAATGCCAGTTGTTATGCTACTCAAAGGATTGGTGGAACAATTCAATCTTTACCTTATGAATGAGTGTGTGTGTGTGTGTGTGTGTGTGTATGTATAAGAATCAGAAGTTAAATAAAGAAGGAAAAAAACTTATTACTAGGGTTGGATGAATCTGTCACTTTTGCTTTCTCCCCCAGTAGATTTTTTGAAGAAGAAAAAAACCCACCTCAAGTTCTCTCCCTCCTATTTATGAAGAAATGTGCACATTTTGGTAAAAACAAAACAAAAAACCCAAATGAAATACTCACTCATCTGCACCAGCCAAATTCAATAGGTACAACTGTTCCTAGCATGGAGAGGAACATGTTCTACCTGTAGCTGTCCAAAAATAGGAGTCAATCCCTCCCCCCCACACACACTAAAAAAAGATGTGGAAGCCCTAATTCAGCAACATAATCATGGTTGAGTACACAGGGATTCAAAGCCAGACTTTTAAGCACTAGGCACCCAGACCCCTGGGCCCTGGATAGATGAATTTGTCAGTTTCAGTTTCTCTCACATTTTTTTTTTTTAAATACCGTATTCTGTCCATTCCATTGATGAAGAAGAAACCTGTAAATTTTGGTAAGGTCATATATATATTTAAATATAAAAATGAGTCCTGTGGCATCTTAAAAAAGAAAAGAAAAAAGACTTAATGAGATCTATTTTGTGGCATAAGCTTTCATAGACCAGAGCCCACATCATCAGATGGAAGCCCACAAGAGCTTCTGCCACAATGAATGTGTTAGTCTTTATTCAGGTGCCACAAGGCCAGTGGAGGCTTGTGGCTCTGATTTCGTTGGGGCTGTGAATCCACTCTGGATTTCAGTCAGAACCAGCCAGAATTCTAAAGGATCTATCCAAGATGCTGAAACTATTTTGGGGATAGGGTTCAGCACCTTGGATAGCTCCTTTAGACCTCTGGCTGCTTCTGACTGAAACCCAGAATGGATTCATAGCCCCACCGAAATCGCAGCCACCAGTCTCCACTGCACAAGGCCCTTTGGGGGGTTTCATGTAATGGACTGATACAGATACCCCACTGGAATAGGTATGTAACAGTTCCTGTAGGATCAGACTAAAGATCCATCTTGTCCAGCACCCTGTTACACAGTGGCCAACCAGAAGCTTCTGGAACCCCATGATCAAGATTTATTGAAATTAAGGTCCTCTAGATCTGCATACCATCCATTTAAACACGATCAGCTTCCTTCCGAAACAGCTGTGAACAGAGTCTTTCAACTTCTCCCCCTCCCCAGCCAGGGCCAGTGTAGTGGAGGAAGTGCTGTTGGGCCAGGGGGACCTGGGTTCAAATATCCACTTATCCATCACGAAGGTCAGTCAGTGATTGTGGGCAAAAGTGCTATTTCTCAGCCTAATCTTTTTTTCACAATTGCTGCAAGCTTAAAAATAAAATAAAAGGAATTGGTATAATATGTAAAAAGGGGGGAATGCTGGTTCTTCTGTGTGTGCTGTACTGAGCCTTTTTGGAGAAAGGGTAGGAGACAAAGTGATAAATAAATGTATCCCTATTTATTGATCCAATATAGCTGCTGCCTGAGCATCATTACACTGACGGCAATAACGCAAAGTGGCCCAGGATAATAGGCAGGATGCACATTTCATCTGCATCACATTAGAAGGGAGCAATGCGCATTTTTGATATTATTATAGTTCACCTATATAGAGAATACGAGCCTTCTTTATCCTGAGCTGTGATCATTTAAAAGCCCTTCAGCTCAGACATTGGAAGGGGAAGAGTCGCTCTCTCCCTCCCACACACCCAGCGCTCATTAAAGAGCTGGATGTGCCTGATCTTGCAAGCTAAGCAGGTCAGCCCTGGTTAGTACTTGGATGGGAGACTGCCTGGGAATCAGGCTTCCTGCACTGAGCAGGGGGTTGGACTTGATGGTCTTGTAGGCCCCTTCCAACTCTATGACTCTATGACCCCCAGTGCTGAATGGGAAATATGGCATTTAACCTAGCATGGCTACTTACACATTGCCAAGGATCAGACATAAGGTACAGATTAGCATAAACTTGGCATATGGCAATTTACATGTATAGATACAAATTTAGACACGCTTATAATTTAAACAGAAATTCAAGAGCCCAGGTCTCCCTTCTTATGGTTCATTATTTCAATAAGACTTGGATTGGACAGCACTTCAAACAGAGCACATCTTCAAAGAGTGCACTGTCCTCTGACAGTCCTTCAAACAGAGGACTGTCCTCTGTAAGGTAGGGCACATGAACACCCTAATCACCATATTTATATAGCAGCTTACTAAGGCTGCATCCATGCATGCATTGGAATAAGGTGGTAGAACCTCCATGTTAGACGGGCTGCACCGCTTCAAACCACAGATGTGTTTGCGTGGGCAGATGGGTGTCACAAAAACCAAAACAACATTTAGCAGCAGAGAGAATGGTTCAGGCCAGGTCCACTAGTTTCTGCTAGCAGAAGGTTGTTGTTATACAGGAGCATTAAAATCTATTTCAGACTGAAGTCTGAAAGCACATGAGGCAGCCCCCTTGCTGAAGCTGGTCTGGGTCTGGTCAGTACTTGGAGGGGAGACCACCTGGGAACCACATGTAGCCACCTTGAGTTCCATGAGGGAAGAAAGGTGGGATATAAATGTAATAAAATAAATAAATACATAAATATTTCCCCTCCTGCAATCTGAAATAGTACAATCCAGGGAAGGCTTTATATTTGGGGAAAATGGGGTGGCAACCCTCTGCCCTCCCCTTTTGGCAGAGAAATCCCCCACAGCCAGATACATTTGCTCCAGCACATGGCATGCAGCTGCCAATTGCTGTTCATGATCTTCGCCTGCCATCCTCCGACAATCTCAGTAGAATATTGAGTATCTGCCCTGCTCTCTGCCCCACCAACCAGGTCTTTACTCTACCATGTCAGGGGGGCTTTAGCACCAAAATCTACTGCATGTGTAGACCTGACCTCAGTGCAGTAATGACGAGCTACTGATTACTCATGTTCTTTAAAATGGCCACCTATATGTGACGTAACTATGCAATGGTACCCTCCTGCAGTCTGTCAACAAAGACTCCTTCCTGGTCTGAGAGAAGGGTGTGGAGAATCTCGTACAGATCAGACTCAGCCTATCTTCTGGACCAGGAGGTTATGGCTGTCTGAACCAGAAGCAGGTCTTAACACATACACTCCAACTCCAGCCGCCACCTGGAAAACCCTTTCCTAAAGTTACAATGGAATAGGCTTCAGGAATATATGCAAAGCTATTGAAGCATCGCAGTGATATGGTCTGGAGAGGATATGATCAAACTTCTCAAGATGTCAGCATAGCACTTAGCAGTTTTTAACAGCTGTATAATACATGGAAATCCATGACTGCATACATATGCACTCTGGAAAAGGTTTCATTTGGTGATATTTTGCATGTCACAGGTATTAAAGCCACAAGAGTCCTGCCAGAAAAAAAACTGGCAACTGTAGCATAGTTCAACATGGCTTCCCTTAAATCTGAAACTGTTGTTTGTTATGAGTGCAAAAACAACAACAACAACAACACCTTGTCGGGCCTCTACTATTCCCAGAATTCATCACAGGATGTTGCAACAAGGTAACCTGTTTAACTAGTGTACACACACCCTACATTTTCTTAAATCCATGTACTCAGGATATCTTAGGAGGTGAATTTTTTTGGTTTCTCCTGCCAAAATTCTTATTTGTCTAAACTAAACCCAATTTGGTAGTCAGGAGATAGATTTTTATTTATGCTGAATAAGGTTTCCGTTTCATTCAGGTATTCCCGTTAACTGGCAAACTCCCCACCCCACCTCCCTCTGCATGCGATCGCGCACACACACACATAGAATTTCTATGAAAGCATGATTTAATTTGCAGTTAATTCACTCATCAAATCATCATTCTGATTAATCAATTAATGCTTTCAGGCCCAACTGAGACATTTGTAATTTCGTATGAATAAAGTGGGCCCTTTTTAATTCATATGGCATGGTGATCAGCAGAAGTGAATGACAGCCACTGTAAGTGATGCTCTGAACTAAGGTAGGTGGGATGCTCCTTCAATTAAACTTTGAAAGCACTAATAGCCATTGATTTGATTCGTTCATTAACTACAGATTAAAATGTTGGGTTTACAATACAAAATCATCCATTGTGGAAAAGGATTAGCAGTATTTTTAGTCAAGAAGTACCAAGGATGAGAGCCTTGGAATGGGTGATATAATGCTAGGGTGTCCCTGACCATCTACAAAATCTCTTTCTATCATTGGTGAGACTGGAGACAGAGCACTAAAGGAAGTATCACCCACTGTGTGAGTATTTGTCATCTGTGGCAAGCAGGGTTTTGGCGGTTGTTGATGTAGTACTTCAAAAACAATGACAACAAAACCTATTTGACCAGACACGATCATGGGACAGAAGGAATGGGCTTAGATACCACAACCAAAGATTCCTCTAGCAAAAGTCTCTTAGGGAGCAATCCTATGGCCACTAGTCAGCGACTAGGCAGCCATAGATACGTGGTTTTCTAGGAACCGACCTCAGAGCCCATGCTTCGAGGTCAGTTCCTGGAGGACCGACCATCCCCCTCTGCAGTGCTGCCACACAGGCAGTGCAGAACAGCCCTGTGCTCCATGTCCACAAGAGGAGTGTGGAGCAGCCAAAACGGAATGTTCTGGGGGGCATTCTGGGGCGGGGAAAGTGGAAATACTGGTACAACACATCCTATGCATCATCTGGCAGCCTCCTCCCCTGCTCTGCCTTCCCGTGGTTAGACAGCTGAAATCGGCTGTCTAGCTGCAAATTCAGGGCAGGAGAAGTGTGGAGGGAATGATCCCCTCCATGCTTCTCCTGCCCTGCATTGGCTAGGCGGTCACCTCCAAGTTTGGAGGCGGCCACCTATCCCGATAGGATTGAGCCCTTAGGGAGCAATCCTATGGCCGCTAGACACTGTCTAGAGACCATAGGGTTTTTCAGCTTCTGGGAAGTGAGGTCGGAGCCAGGGCTCCAAACACAGTTCCTAGAAACTGTGCTCTGCTCCCTTTTCCCCCACGGTTCTCTCTGCACTGGCTTTTCATTCATTTCATTCATTCATTTTATTTATATCCTGCCTTTTTTTTTCCTCCTTAAGGAACCCAAGGCAGCATACATAGTCCTCCTCCTCCATTTTATCCTCACAGCAACAACCCTGCAAGGTGGGTTGGGCTGAGAGTCTGTGACTGGCCCGAAGTCACCCAGTGAGCTTCCGTGGCCAAGTGGGGACTAGAACACGGATCTCTCAGCTCCCAGTCCAACATTCTCACCACTATGCCACACTGGCTATGTCTCTGTGCTTGGAAACGGAGCTTGGACATGGGAAAAAGGGGGCAGCCCTGGAGGCAGGGAGGGGAGGAGTCCATGGAAGCCACTTGACACAGCTCCATATGCATCATGAGTCTCCCTTCCCTCGCCGAAGTGAGTCTAGACAGCCAAAATTGGACATCTAGCCAAAATGCAGGGCGGCCGCCAGCCAGAGGCTCAGAGCATAGAGGCTCTGACTTTGGAGGCTGCTGACTACCTCAATCGGGTTGCACTCTTAAGGATTGTCTGACAGCCACCCCAGGAACTGGTCAAACAGTTTAGCTCCACATAGGGGTGGACGAAACTGTCGGTTTCATGTTCTTCTACATTTCAATTTGTTAAATCTCTGTGTTCTTTCCATCCTGCTTATGATGAATTTTGGGAAGTTCTAGCCAAACAAAATGCTCACCCATCTGCAACAGCCAAATTCAATAGGTGTTGCTGTTCTCAGCATGGAGTGGACCATGATGTATCTGCCTACCATGCAGCTGTTAAAGATGTGAAGTCTGTCCAAAAAAAAAAAAAAGTGGTGGCAACTGGCAACCCTACTTTGGCACCACAAACATGGCTGAATGCACAGGGATTCAAACCCAGACTTTTAAGATCTAAGCACCCAAACCCTGGGCCTGGATGAGTCAATTTTGCTTTCTCCCACATTCAGTTATTTAAAAAGAAGAAGGAAAAAACCTCAAGTTCTTTCCTTCCCAATTATGAAGAAATGGTTGAATTTTGAAAGGTGATTTCTTTTTTTAATGAACAACCAAAATCCACACTCATCCCTAACTCCATGTACCTCTCAGTTTTGCGAATTGAGGAAGGGTGGTGGAGCACGCAGAAGGGGACTGTCCTGGATTCAGTCCCAGGCATCACCAGTTGAAAAAGTCTTCAGTAGTAGCAGCTGATGGGGGGGTGGGAATGCTGGTGTCATTTCTACACGCAATCCATGTGCATCTCTTGAGGTGGGATGCCTTGAGGCAAGATGACTTTCCCAAAGATTAAAGCAGCCTTCACAACTTGGTGCCCCGCAGATGATTTGGACTTCAACTCCCATCAGTCCCAGCTAGTATGGCCAATGGTCAGGAATGTTGGGAGTTGCAGTCCATAACATCTGAAAGGCACCAGGCTTGTTAAGGCTGGATTAAAGGATGTGCCTGTGTGATGCAGTGCAAGGAAAGACCCAAAAGGGGTTAGCCATTCTTTCGGGTGACCACCAAGACAGCAGGATCTTCCAACCTTAATGGCTTGGGGCCAGACTACCTGACGGATCATCTACATCTCCTCATGCCCAGACCCCAAGATAAGCTTCAGTAGTCCTTCTCCAGGAGTTCTGCCAAAGGAAGTGAGGTGGTGGCTACTAGGCAGTGGGCCTTTTTTGCTGTGGCACCTCAGTTGTGGAATGAGCTTCCCGGAGAGGTTCGGGTTTGGCTAGTGCCTATATTGTGGTCATTTTGGTGCCAGGTGCAGAAGACCTTTTTATTCTCCCAGGTATTTTAGTTTTTCAGGGTGCAATCCGATACATGTTTAGAGAGAGAAAAAATCAATTGTATGACTTTTTTTCTGTCTAAACAACATGCATAAGATTGCACCATCAGTTTGTTTTTATCTGGTATTGTATTTTAAATCTTTGTACTGCTGCCAGCTTCTGTTTAGCTATTTTTTATTTTATTTTATATTGTAACTTTAAACTTTTAAACTTGCATATTGTATGCTATCATCTGTATTTTATTGTCTAGTATTTTATGGTTTTAATTGCTGTGAACTTCAGCTAAACTTCAGAGAGCTTTGGCTATTGGGCAGTATAAAAATGCAATGCATAAATAAATAACCTGCAATTCTGTTGTAGAAGAGAGGTTGGACAGACATTGTTCTTCTTACCTCTGCAGGACAAACTGCACCTGTGCAACCCCCCCCCCAGCTGTTTTCTTCTTTTGCATCTAGTCACTCTACCTTCATCAACTGTCCTTAAAACAGTGGTATCATCATTATCAGCTACAATTGTACCCCACCTTTTCTCCTCTTGCAAGAAACCCAAGAAAGCTTACATGGCCCTCTTCCTCTCCATTTTATCCTCACAACAACCCTGTGAGGAAGGTTAGGCTGAGAGTCAGTGACTGGCCCAAAGTCTCTCAGTGAGCTTCATGGCCAAGTGGGGACTAGAACCCTGAGCTCCCAGGTCCCAGTCCAACACTCTAACCACTACACCATACTGGCGTTTACTGATTAATGCCATGATAGTTTTAATTGGCCTGTTGATTAAAAGCAAAAAAAGTAACAAGAACCCCACAAAGTTTGCAATTTGTTGCCAGTTCTGCTTGTTACAAAAGGAGCATGGAAGCACTAGGAAGAGAGGTTCCCCTGAGCCAAGGAAACTGGTCTCCTTTGAATTTTTGGAGCTTTCCCCTGCTCTGGTGAAGGTATTGTAATCCAAGAGCGCCTTTCCCATTGTGTCTAGAGGAGAAGAGGGGAAAATATAGACTCTCTTTGCTCTTGGAAATGGAAAGCCACATCTCAGCACTAGTCAAGAAAGAGGTAGTGGTCACAGGGTTTTGACCTAAGAGTAAATAACCCGTGCCAAACCGATCTAGATCTGCTAGTGGCCTTGCTCACGTTTCAGCACGTGCTTAACTTTCCACAGACAGGCAAGAATAATCAGGCTGCAATCTTATACACATTTGATCATTTGCCTGGGAATAAACACTACAGAACTCAGTAGGATTTACTTTTTAGTAGACATGCATAGGACTGCGATTTTATCAACTTGGCTGTATCAGTGCCCAAACTTTTTGCAACTGGTTTGAAGACAAACTTTTAAAGACAGCAAACTTTTTTTTTTTAATGGGGTGTTTTAATAAAGGCGTAAACCAACCAGAAGGAGAATTATTATCTCCCTCCCAGCATGATCCCTATGCAATCAAATGAAAGGTGTTTTCTGTTTAATTGAGTCACGCTTTATTGGCTTTAGTTCTCCGGGGTTTTTTGAGAAGGGTTTGGAGGTATCTGAATGTCCTAATCGAGGATAGTTGGTGCTGCGTGTGCCCTTCGAAACGCACACAAAAGCACACACAGAGCCCCAAACAACAACAACAAAAAAGAACAATCCCGGTTATGCACGGGCGTCTGCTAGCAAAAACTTCCTAAGGGTGTGTGAAATTGACTAATCTCTCATGGCTTAATATAAATAGCATTTGCTGTCGCCTCTGGTGGCGTTGCAGGATCTGTGTCTTTTTCCTCCCTTCTGCTTGCCCAGCAATATCAACACCAGGGCGCTGCGAGGCATTTCCATTCTTTTCCTTCCAAGCAATAGCCAATTGTTTCTGAAGAGGGAGGTGTTTTTTCTTTCTTTCTTTTTTTCCCTTCCCGCCCGGCCTCTTTTCGGGCGGGCGAAACGCGAAGTGTCTGCAACTTTACAGCTTTCAAATGGTTTGAGGGACGGAGGGAGAAGCCCTTA
The DNA here is from genome assembly GCF_057233095.1 of Heloderma suspectum. NCBI lineage: Eukaryota > Metazoa > Chordata > Lepidosauria > Squamata > Helodermatidae > Heloderma > Heloderma suspectum. The sequence goes on along the minus strand of NC_139465.1, from coordinate 22,364,527 downwards.
TCTTTTTCATCAAGAAGATGGACAGGGTCAAACAGCGACGTCCCACCAGCAGCAGGTTAAAATTAGGGAGCGGTGACAAACTTGCCCTTAGAACGAGCCAGAATTCGTGCAAGATCAGTTCGGGTAGATCCGGAGCTGGGCGGGGCGATGTTCTTTGCAGTTGGGGCTCAGAGGAACAAGGGTTGGAGCAAAGAGAAAAATGTTGCAGGTGCACGTCTTGAATGGCCTCACCTAAAACTTTGCACTTGCCAAAAGCAAAATCCCCCTTTTCTGCACATTAAAGATACAGGAGCCCTTTCCTCCTCCGTCCCTTGCGGACACACAACCCATTCTCTCTCTCTCTCTCTCTCTCTCTCTCAGGGTGGGCTGTTTCATGCATGTATGTTTCTATGTAGCGTCCGCAGAAGAAGGAAAGGAGAAAACTTATCCAGGGCAGCTTCTAAACCGTCTGGATTTCCTTGGACGGCTGAGCGTGATGGGGTTCTCCAGTGGACGGGTTTTTTTTTTGACCGAAACTAAAGGTTGGCATGGCACTGGCAGGGAAGGAGGAAAAGCAAACTTTTAAAATGACCCCCCCCCGCAGGGGGATAAAAGGTCAAAGCAGCGTGCCCCCCCGCCCCCCGCCCCCGATACAACATTAGTTTGAAAAGCCTGCGGTTGTAGTTGATGGACCTGAGCGCTTTGAAACAGCCAGGGTACCTGGCACAGGTAAAGTGATGATGACAGGTCTACTCGCTCTCCTCCGCCCGCTCGCACACACACGCACACACACGGAACTTGCCCCCGATCTGACGCTCCTTTGACTTGGCTGTCAACTTCAGGACCATTTCATGGCATATACTCCCGAGTAAGCGTGGGCAGGACTGCAACCTTCGTTCAAGAAGCGCGAGCCGGGGAGCTCTCGGAGCCCGGGGACTTCCGCCTAGCGCCTGCCTCTTTTAGGTTCTTGGTGTTAAAACAAAAACACCCTCGTGGCTCAGTCCGCGTAGTGCCTTGGCTGTGAAACGATCCTACAGAGGAGAAGGGCAGTACTAGGGATAGGATGAAAGAAAGGGCAGTGGGATCGATTTAAGCATTGGCTCACGTTCAAGAAAGCGGGGAGTGGTGAAAATTAAGAGATGCGACACAGGAATGGAATACAACCTCTATTTCCCATTTTTATTCATTTCCTTTTTTAAAAAGGCGGAAATCGAAGCTCCCCTCCCCCCGGGAGGGGCCTTCAGGCTCCGTCTGTAAAATCTAAACGAGGAGGGTTTTTTTTTTTTTTTTTAACCCAATTGTTTTACTAAGGCCATAAGAAAGCGGACGGGGGCGCGCACGCGGAGTGTGTGTATTGTTAAAGAATTGTTCAGACTCTCAAGAACAATGGGATTGTGGTCGTCTCCGACCTCGTCCACGCCCCTCCAAATTCTGATTTAAAAAAAAAAAAAGCATTAAAAACTTTCCGTCTTTGCATTGCTGGGTTCTCCCCCCCTCCCGTCGAAACTGTTAGTATTCTTTGGGGAATTGACAGGCGAAACATCTGGGTCATTCGGGAAAAGCTGCTGGAATCAGAAAAGCAAACTTTGGTGCCGTGGAAATTCGCTTACCAAAACAATTTACATTCGAGGAAAGACTTTTCGCCCGAAGGAACCAACTTTCTTTCTTTTCTTTTTTTAATCCACTTGTATTCAGGGGAATTCACCAGCCATTTTCAAAAGAACTCCCCTCCCAATAAAAGTTCAGTTAGTTTCACCGAGAGTTCCCTCTCTCTCCCAAAATAATTAGTACTCTTCTAATCGGTGTATTTGGGGGGGGGGAGTATTTTCATCAATACTTTTGCACTTTATAGAATTGAACAATGTCATTGGGAGGGTTGAAGGAGGAGTTGTGTAGATTATTTCTTTTTAAAACATATATATCAATCAGACGCCTCATACATAAATCAATTTCTCCTTTATTTGCTCTTAGTTAAGGAAAAACAAACAAACGGGGTTTTCTTTTCCCTCCCTTAGGAGAAAATTCAAATTAAACTTGCAATAAATTATGGGGAAGGGGGAGAGAAAGAAATGAAGCCAGGTGTTACTTCACCTTTAGAACAAATGAAAACTATGGCGTTGGAGAATGAAAGTATGTGTTAAGTTGCTTGCTTAAAAAATCCAGTCGAAGGAGACTGAAATATGCAAGGTAATATACTGTAAGGCTGCAATCCTACATACGACGATACGTTTACCTGGGAATAAACCCCAATTCAGCACGGTGGGACGTGTTTGAGTAAACATCCACAAGATTGGGCAGTAACTCGTTCTCGAGGGGTGGGAGACTGGGAATTGACTGGTATGCTCTTTAGGAATGACTACTTGTTTCCCAATAATACAGACCTAAACTTTATTTGCGAGACGGCAGCAATTAGCTCCTGCTCTCAGCGTAAAGAGAACAGCCACCTCCATTAAAGAACAAAAACAAAACTTCATCTATTATTACTACACCAGGTATTTTAAAAGAATTCTTGCCTTCAGTCCCTTCCTCTTGACACCTCCAGGCCAAAATGCCCCCTCCCTTGCAGGATCAGATCTGAACGTTCACCTTGTAGCTTGACATATATCTCCGCCGGTGGGTGACACTGGTCAGTTTCATACCCTCAGCTTTTCAAGAGGCCTAAAAAACAACGCCGTCATTTAAGCAAAGTAAGCAACAACTCCTTACGCGAATTTTTGATTCATTCATGACATTCAACATGAAAAAGACCGGGCTGGTCAAAGGTCTGGGCTGTTTTGTTGCTGGCTTGGGGCTTGTTTGTTTGTTTGTTTTAAACAAGTTGAACGATACTGGGAGTTAATGGAAAAGATATACCTAGAGAAGTTCATGCAGGACCCTGCAGCCAACCAGGAACAATAACAAAATCAGTCAGTGTCTAGTACATACATGTGTCCAGTTGGGTACGTATGTTCCTTAAGTCCTTCATTTTTAGGCGCGCGGAGAGATCATAACAGCCATGTTGTGTGAGAAAGGAAGAGCTTGAGAATCACTTGATATTTTCAGAAGTTAAGTGTTCCCCCTCTAATGTATGAATTCCTTGACCTTCCCGTTGTTCTCATTAATAGAAGTTTCGAGCTTTCTTTGAAGTGTTTCCTTCTTATTTCGCTCAACATTTTAAAGTCAACTTTCTAATGGGGTTAAAGTCTGTTAGGAATTATTATTATTATTATTATTATAGTATTATTATTGACTTCTTAATACCAGGGAAAGCCAAAATAAACTTGGCAAAGCACAAATATACAAACAGTTATGGATATGTGTGTTAAACCTGGAAGACGTGATTCACTAACGGAGTAGGCACTCTCAGAAATAATGGGAGCTTTCATACTTGGCAGGCGGTTCAGTTTTGGACCTTTCTCTGTGCAAAGGTTGCATGTCATTTAAAACAAAACAAACAAAAAACCTAGGTCCTACGTAAAACCTGCTCCAACCTCCCCCCGCCCCCGGAACTGCAACTCCTTAATTAAAACAACTTCAGTTTAGATTGTCAGGTGCCCGATGAGAGCGATCAAGAGCAGCCCTTGTTTTTGTAATCCCACCCCGCAAACAGCAATCTAAAGTTGCCATCCTAAATTCCTCTATGTCTTCCCCAAGATTCACTGCCCGCATAGTATTCCACCGATCAATTAGACCAAGGAGGTGAGTTATAAAGAGGGTATTACGCTTGCTCCCTCTCTCTCCTACCCGTTCCACTGTCTTAGAAATTATGGCTGTCTGTTCAAAGAAGGAAAGACGAGTATCATTACTGGTTGCGGGGGGGGGGGATACGGGGGTTTCTTATTCTTTACAGAGCGCGCGCTCTCTCTTTCTCTCCCCATTTATCTGCAGAAGTGTGTGTGTGTGTTTCAAACCTTTCAAATTTGATGTCATCTTACAACCATTTGGGTATGCCTGATGAAAAACCTGCACTCAGTGTGTCTTGCTAAAATGTAGTGATTCCAAACTTGATAATTGCAGACAAAGGGGGTTGGAGACCCACAACAGATAAATCTCTTTGAATCTCTCTCTCTCTCTCTCTCTCTCCCCTTCCTGTTGTATAAACTTTCCTGCCTCCTTCGATCGAGTCTGGACCATTGTGTCGTGAAAGCAGGAAGGTTACACATGACATCATGCGGATTACATATAATAAAAAGGATTAGCGAAAGATGAGCAGATGGGGGGGGGGAGATCAGAATCCTGGGTGGGTAGAAGGTGTGGGGTGTTCATGGACTTTTAGAAAATTGGAGCTTCCGGATACTTCACTTAGCTAAGGGTAATACGCAGCCAATTAAGAGAGAATCAAGACATTTGGGAATATACTATAGAGGTACTGTCCCCTCTAAAAAGTGGATTTCAGATTTTGACTTACTACGAATTTACAGGCAAGCCTTAAAATTCTTTCACTCCTGATCTTGACCCTGGTAAAGAAACAGCTATTAGCTGTAGTCCTTTAATTCTAGAGTACAGTGCCTGAAAGAAAAAGAAAAAGAAAGTTTTGCTTTTTTATTTTTCCTAAGGATCTCATTTCCACAACTCACTTGAAGATACTCTTCCATCATTGTGCAAACTCTGTGGCTTTATAAAACTTCATAACTTCCTCTCCTTTTTATATATTACCTAGTCTCTCCCCCCTCCTCCCCCCACATTTAGACGTTTTTCCCCATTTGGAAAAACAAACAAACAGAAAACACATCCGGTGTGACGCTGGGTGTAACTCCCTATTACTCCCCCCCCCCCGCCACAATCGCGCATTACCCAATTAGAATTGTATTCTGGTCAGTTTCCCAAACTGGTCAGTTTCATAATTTTAAGGGGACGAGGAATTGGGAGAAGGGTGGTGGAGGACGATTGAAATAGGTGCATTTGAAAAGCTAGGCAAGTTTCTTAAGCTTTGGGGGCTTCTCTCCCCCCCTTCCCTCCGTGCCCCCTTTCAAGACTCAGTGTTACCATTTGCAAAGACTTATGTTGCGGCTGATCTCCTCCTTCCTGGTTAAGTTGGTTAGCATGTGAGTTATACGTGTGGAATCCCAGCCTATGTTATGTCTGTTCTGTTGTCGTTGCAGTGCGCATTCCGTGTGACACTGATGGATGCTCCAATGGAAAGATGGACAGATGTTAGGGCGGATCTAACGGCATGCAAAGCCAGAGCGGCAGAGGGGGGAGAAGGAGAAGGAGCGGGGCGGGGAGGCGGAGAGAGCACTCAAAACATCCCGGTTGCATGAAAGTCGCTTATTTCTGGTGAAAACAAGCCGCGCGCGCGCGCACACGAGCCGTCACAGAGGGAGAGGGGGTGGAGGGACTCCTTAAGTAGATCTGATCGCGTTTTACAGTGACCAGATCTTGCATCAGCGCGAAGAAAAGCCAGCCAAAACCGTATCAGTGACAAGGAACCGAGAAAATCTGGTAGCCGAGACGACCGTTGACAAGACAGCTCATCCTCTTTTCTTTTCTTGCTTCTAGATAATTATTCCCCCCCCCCCCCGTTTTCTGTTGCAGTTCCCGAGGACGGTAAAATACGTGCGTGTTGTGGATGTGTCTCATCCCAACGACCGGCTCTCTCTTCTCCCTGCCTCTCAACTTCTCCCAATAACAGCTAAACACATACACTCCACTTCTCTACTTTTGGGGAGGGGGGCTGTATTGGCGGCGGGGGGGGGTGTATTTAATTCCGCCGCCTCCTGCAAACCCAGCCCGGCTTTCTAAAGATGCGGGAACATCTGTACTGAGTGAGGTCTTCTGGAGTGATCCCAAATCGGCAAGAATGGGAGCGAATAGAGAGAGAGACTCTCTCTCGCTCGGTATTTAAAACACGTTACCCTAAAACAAGAAAAAAAAAAGTGAGGGAAAAAAGTGAGATCATTCTCTCCCCCCCCCCCCCCGCCTTCCTTAAATAAAATACACATTAAGAAAAAACAAAAACAAGAAAGAGAGTAAAATTATTTACTACGGATGTCTGCTGTACTTCTCTTAAGTGTAGCATCTGGGTCTTAAAGCTGCTCGTCTGTGATTTGCTGGAGCTGTTATTAAATATCTCTCAGCCACACAAAGAAAAAAAGAAGGGGAGGAAGAGAGAGAGAGAGAGAGAGAGAGAGAACGAGGGAGGGGTGCAATTGGCAGTCGAGTAGGTGCTTGGCTCTACCTTCCGATCCATGTTCATAAAGCACTTGAAACACAGTTAAGAGCCCCCCCTCCCCGCCTTTCCCCGTACCTTATTGCAAGCCAGGGATACCCAATCAAACTCGCAGCGCATCGATTCGCCAAAAGCTCTTGGGCAAAGCCAGGATGTTCGAGAGATATTTTACCCCCCCCCCCCCGATCTCTTCCCCACCAATGAACTTGAACTAGAAAGGCGGAGTGTGGGGGGGGGGAGGGGAGGGGAGGGGGGGAGGAGAAGAATTGAGCTTCTTAAAAAAGAAAAAAATGCATATGTGTGTGAAGAAGAAGAGGACAAACTAGGAGGCGTTCTTCTTTTGCAATGGACCACGCTTAGCTAGTTTTTCCTTTCCCCCCACTGGGAGAGTTTCCCGGGGACCTCTGCAAAGATGAGAAGTACAAAAACGTGAAGAAAGGGGGGGAGACAGAGAGAAGAGAGCGAGAGACGTTCCAAAGTGGACTTCCTCTGCCGCAAAAATAAAAGGGAATCTGAGCCGGAATTCTTGGATATATGGCTGCGGTAGTCTGAAGGCACCCCAACTACAGGGCGCGCTGGTAGGCCATGGGAAAAGGGGGTGGTGGTGGGTGGAAGAGAAGTGAATGTGGGTTTTTGATGGATGCTTTAGTGCTCAAGGCCTGAGAGAGCTGAGATCGGAGAGGTGCGTTTTATTTTAATGCACGCCGGGGGAGTGGGTGGAGTTGCTTTAATGAGGGGGGATAGGGAGGAGGAGGAGGAGAGACTGGCACGTGCGAACCCCGATCCTATTGGTGTTTACTCAGAGGTAAGTGCCGTCGACTCCGATGGAACTGGCTCCCCAGGTCGCTGCGGCCGCTCAGAGCCATCCTTAAGGCGTGTAGTGGACTTCCAAGTCTTACTCCTGAGGAAGTCTGGGGGCTCCTGATCAAAGCTGCAGAACAGCAGAAGTGCCCTTCGAAGGGTAGCCAAAGGTTATTAAAACGGGGTGGGTGGGGAGGGGAAGAAGGATCATTTATGGGTGAAAGGGAGAGGTTTGACTAGGACTGTCCCAGCCTGAACATCCACCCCTGATGTCAGGGCGAGCTCTCTCTGTCTTTCTGGTCCTTCCTTCTTGCTGTTCTTGACAGATCCGCTGTCAAGGCCTTGACGGCGGCAGAGACTCGGTGGGGAAGCAGGAAAGTCTGTCTGGACGAACTCTCGCTCACCCCTCTCCACCCCACCCCCCCTTCTGCATGCCTTGCACGCACTTCCCAGACTTTACTTGCTGGAGTGGGTGGATGGGGGCTTGTCCGACTTGCTGGGAAAGTGATGGATTTCTCCCCACCCCCACCCCGCGACCCCGCGTTGGCTTTGGGGGGCAAGGAAGCAGCTATGGGGATCTCGGGAAGTAGGACTCCCCGAGCTATGTGGGGAGGGGCGATCTGGAGGGGAGAGGGGGATTGGATAGGGAGAAGGATCAGCAAAGGCACTTTCAAAGAATTCCTTTCTATATGCAAGAGGGGGTGAGAAGGACGTCCGGGAGAGAGTTATGGAAGGTGTGTATAAGGGGTTGTGTGTGGTCCTTTCTTTTTAAACCCTGGGATGGCTCCAGAGATGGATTTCCTAGGTTACTCGATTTTGGGGGGAGGGGTGACCCCAAGGATGGGGGGGGCACTTAGAAGGGAAGGTGTTCAGGAGATGTGGAGAAGTAAAAACCGGGAGTGACCATTTTTGGAGGGTGCGCGTGTGTGTATGTGAATCATCCTGTTCTTCTCCCATGGCCCGGAAAAGTCTCCTCCACATCTCCGGTGTTGCAAGAGGAAAGAAACTGGGATGAAGCCCTGGAGATACCGCCAGAGCGGGCGGGGGCGGCTTTCACATTTGAGACGGGAAAGGAAAAAGAAGAAGGCTAAGAGCCTTTTTTCCCCCGGCTCCCAAACCTGGGTCAGATGTAGGGTCCTATTAGTAGCCCCCCCCCCAGCCCCTTGGATCGGGGGTGCCAGAGCATAGTATGCGCAAAGGCCGGGTCTCATCTGCGGGAGGGGAGGGGAGGGGAGGGGAGGGGAAAAAGCTGGTCTTGGTTTTCATCCCCTTTGGCTCCTTCAGCGGGGTCAAGGTCCCAGGAAGGTTCCTGAGCGGGATAACGGCACAGCTCGCTTTTGGGATGTCGGGGGAGGGGGCGGAATCTTCCTTCCTTCCTTCCTGGTGGCCTGGGATCTGGGACCCTCCTCTTTCCTCCCCTCCCAATCCTCCGGAGGTTGGAAACCCCCTGAGGTCATTTGCACTGGGCGAAGCTGAGTTGGTTGTGGGGCGGGGTGGGGGGTGTCGAGGCGATGTGTCCAGACGGGAGCTTGAATTGAGCGGGGAGGGGAAATTGGGACTGGCTGGAGGAGAGGGAAGAGAAAGGGATCCTCCCCGCTGCTTCCTTCCCTGTCCCCTCCCCCTTTTCTCCTGGGTCGGATCTTGGGGGGGATCCCCCTCTGCCGCCCCCTTCTTCCTTTGCCCCCGGTGCGCTCCTGGGCGGCCGCCGCGCGAGGCGCAAAGAGTTAAGGCGGCGGCGGCGGCGGCGGGCGGGCGCCCCACTCCGCTCCCTCTTCCTCTCCGGCGACTAGTTGGAGTCACGCTGCGATCATCTCTTTTCCCCTTCAAGCGTCGCCTGTTGCCGCCGAAGCCGCTCCTCCAGCGCCGCGCGGGGAAGCCGTCGGAGCGCGGGAGTGAGCCGGAGAAGCGAGCCGAGCCGAGCCGAGCCGAGCCAGCGAGCAGCAGCAGCGCGAGGAAGCAGCAGCACCAGCGGCGCCTCCAGCTTTTCCCCCCTCCTCCTCCTCCTTCTTCTTCTTCTTCCTCTTCCTCCCCCCTTTGCCGTCCCCGTTTTGGCTGGCCAGGGAGAGACGGAGCGGGAGAGAGACAGAGGCACCCGTGGGAGCTTTATGCCGTGAGCTCACCAAAGAGGAGGCGCCGCCGCCGCCGCCGGGCCGGGCCGGGCCGGGGGGCCGCTCCGAAGGGCTCGCCCCAGCCCCGCGCCGCTCGTCGGGGGGTTTCTCCCCCTCCTTCCTGCGGGGCGATCTGTCAAACTAAGCTCTCCCCCGCGCCTCCCCGCGCGCGCTTCTTGTGCCGGCGGCGGCGGCGGCGGCGGCGAGATCGGGGCTGTCCTTTGCGCGCGCTCTCCTCTCTCCCCCTCTCTCTTTCCGTGCCTCCGCCTCCTCCCCTTCCTCCTCCTCCTCCTCCTCCTCCGCGTCCACATCGTGCATGCCCAGCGGCGGCGGCGGCGGCGGCGGCGGCAGCAACAACAACACAAAGCTCACCCTGCAGCCCAGCCTGGAGCGGCTCCGCAGCCCGGATCGAGGGGGCTGAAGCAACTCTGCCTCCCCCAGCCCGAAGCCGGCAGCCTCCCCCAGCCCTCCTCCAGGCGCTGCTCGCGGACGCTGGGCTTCAACATGCCCCGGAGAAAGCAGCAAGCGCCCCGGCGCGCAGCAGGTACGAGAAACCTGGGGGAGTTGGGGGGGTGGGGTGGGGTAATTCTTCCCTCCGGTCCGTTCTCTGTCTTCCTCTCCCCACGCCACCCTCCGGTTCTTTCTCTTCCAGAAGCTGCCACTCTCGGTTTGGATATATTATATAGATTTCCCTCTTGGGGGCACATCCTCTTTTCCTCTTTCCTGATTCCCTGATTTTTTCTTTTTTCTTTTTCTCCCACCTCTCTCCCCACCACCGTATCAAAGATTTAGGAAGTAGGGTGGGGTTTGGAGAGAGAGGGGGTGAGTTGGTAATGTGGTGGTCATTCTTAGTTCTTTTCCTTACTTTTTCTTTTGGGGTGGGGGTACGGGGAACCCCTTGGCTCCCTTCCTTCTATTGCTCTGGGGCACTTGTAAACTGTGCGTTATCTGGGTGACTTGTACAAAGGTGGCCCTTTGGAAGAAGCCAGGGTCTGTGTGTTTTCTTCTCTTTTCCCCACCTTCCTGGTTTCCCCCGTTTTTCACCCAAATAATGGGTTGTGTTATTCTTGTTTGTTTGTTTCTCATGCCAGTGAAGGTGGTTGGTGTGTGTGTGTGTGTGTGTGTGTGAACAATCCTTACACTTAGTATCTTATTGTGCACAGATAAAATTCCTGTATCCAACTTTCTATCTCCTCTTTCTATGGGGTAGTACTACTGCAGGGAGTGGGGGAGGAGGTGTCACCAAGACCCTTCCAGCTGGCTGGTCACTTCCTTGGCACCCTTAATCCTATTGATTGTTCATTTATAAGATTCTAAGCTATACAGGAAACCAGAGCAAAAGGAGCTCTGGATAGTGTCAGCCAGGTGACTGTCAGGAATATTTCTTTACATTTATTTTTTCACTTCCCAGAGTTTGTTTCATATATACATTTCCTTTTGATCTTAAACAAATAAATCTGGGTCTCTCTCTCTCTCTTTTTTTTTTTTTTACCGTCAAGAAGACTAGCTCCTCATAAATTCGCAAACACAATTTTATGGAAAGGCCAGGTTTGCAAAACAAATATCCCTCCCTTCCTTATCCCCCATTCCTCCCTTAAACACACACACACACACACACACACACACTTTATTTTGCAGTAATCTTTAGCTAGGGGTGGGAGAGGATATGGTCTGGAACAGAGTTTCATTGGCCTGTTGCCATCCTTGATTTGATGGCTGATTGATTGCCTGTCATCTGGCTGCCTTTGATCTATTCATTCCCAATAAACCTCAATAAATCACTTGCCATGGAAACGCCAGACTCCATATGACGTCACACACGTGGCCTGTGAGCTCTGTCAGTGTAACTTTCAGGTTTTCTGTTTAGCTTTTTGGGGTGGCATGGATAGAGACATTTCATCAGAGGTTATCTTCTTGCACTGTGGAGAGAGAGGCTCTGTGCTGTACTGAGGGGAAGAGGGGAAGCATTCAGTGGATATGTAAGGGTAGGATGAAATACCCATCCTGGCTGTGATCTTCAGGAGGAGGAAGCCATATGCACTGCACTCTGAAATGCCTTTGACTCCGAAGTGCTTGTCATACTATGTTTAATCAGTGAATACATCAGTTCTTGCGAAGGAAAGTTTGTTTCTTAACAGCATCTTCTATCAAAACTCTCTGTCTGCAGGAATATAAGACAGGCAGGCTCTAGCAGGCGGGAAGTTTGATTTTTCTAGACATTAATAACACACATGATATGCACGTGTGTCTCAAATCCATCCCCCCAATTCATTTCCCCCAAATCATGTTTCTGCTTATTGTCTTCCTTTTAATAATGATGATAGGAGAAGTTAGTTGCTTCCTCTTTGTAACTCTTTCACATTGTTTGGCAGCTGGAAAGTTTTAGGGAAAAGTTTCTCTTTGCAATGTGATAATGTCCACACACATTCTCTCATCAACCTCTTTGATACGTCAGTGTGAACAAATCCTTGCAACGTGAATTGGGAGCATTCCTTTATCAAAATGAAAAGGCTGAATCAAAACTGATGCTTAATGTCAAAAGAAATCAAAGATCTTCAGGAAGTTAGGGCCTATTCTTCAGGGCTGAACTTAGTTTTGAACTTGCAGTGTTTTTTGGGGGGAGGGGAGTTTCCAGACTCTATGATCTGGTTTGGAGGGCGAGGATGGCCTGTGTTTTCTGCTGAGCGTTATATTTTGAGAGATGCTTCTCCTTTATGTGCAATCTACACAAACCACTTACCATGTCTGGTGTACTGAGCAAAAGTGAGATCTCTGTTAGCTGTTGGGGTGACTACCATGCAAAGCTCAGCGCAAGGCAAAGCATCTTTTGCAAATGCTTTTAAATCTCTTAAAACTATAGTACACCAAGAAAACAGTATTTTTAAGGTGTTAGAAGTGAAAACACACGAGCTATTACAATGCAGCAGGTTAGTTAAGAAATATTCATTAACAAAAAAAAAAAAAAGACTTCAGGACTAATAGGAGATGGAAGAATGGCTTTGCTCTATCAAAATGACCCGTCAGAATGACTTTGTTTCATATTTGATTTAATTGTCTCTCTCCTGACAGGCACATTTATCAATAGCTTAATGGTCAATCAGAAGTTGGCAGAGTGAGTGCTTTCATTCTTTCTCATACACTTGCTTTACTTTATGAAAATGCCTTTGGCTAATGGATATAGCAGGCCTAGAATGAATGGCATCTGCTTATTTAAGAACTAAGAACTTATTTATCAAACTGTTGTTGATGGGATGAATAAGTGCGGATTTTATTTTCCTTTTTAAAAATGTAGATGCACAAGAAATGTACAAACATGTTTTTGACTTCAGAGCTGGAAGTTATGAGGTTCATGCCTACTGCTGTGGTGTACTTAGAGTGATGACAAATGTATTGCCTTGCACTGATAGAGCAAAAGAGGGGAAAATATGTGTGTTGGAGAGAGAAGACACACACACACTCATGCACACACACATATCCGTTGATTTGTCACTCAGAAAATCCAGTCTTCTGCAACCTTGAGAATACTCTAGGAAAAAAAAATTCCCCTCCAAACTGAAAGGTCCGCTCAGCCATAAAAAAAGAAAAGTTGTTTTGCCAGCTTCATTAGTGTTCACCTAATTAGCTGTAAACCTGATGGATTCCTGACAGCTTTAATGATTGGAGATGACAAGCTCCACGCAGTGTCATCCAGCGGAATTAGGTTTGGAGCTAGTTTGATGTAATCAAGTTGATATTACACAGTCCTGGTTGCCTTTAGTTGTGCATTAACTCAATTTTCTGCTGCAGGTGACAAATGGGCTTTGGTACCTGGATAATCATGTCATAGGAATTAGGGCCCTCGTAATGGTCTGGAGTAGAATAACAACAACAAAGAACTCTCAGCAGCCTAGAGAGAGTGTGTAGCAGGCATGAGAGACAGGTGCACAAATTCTTCAGGTCTAGCCCAAGTGTTAACACCACAAGGGAGAAGACTAAATCTGTCTTGAAGAATCAGGAATCTGTAAAAATGATGGTGTCTGTTTGTTTACTTTAGGACTTGGATTGAGTTAGTAGCATGGGCAGACTTGTGGATAAGGAGGAGCCGGGCGAGGTTTCTATCTGTCTTTCTTCCTTAAAAAAAAGAACAAAAACGCTGAAGGTTTATTTGGATAGCAGTTTTTCAGTCCTTCTCATTTAAGTTGAGGAGATAGTGTGTACAGGGGAGGGGGGGCAGCATTTCTTTCTGTTTCAGAAGATGAGATTCAACCTTAATAGAGAGCATTCTGGTTCAAGCAGTCCATAATTATCTTTCTTGGAATTACAAGCTTTCACGTATTGCTTAAAAAAATCAAATCTCTCTCTCCCTTTAAGGAGTGAGAAAATGTGATTGTCGTTCCCATTTCAGGTGTGTGTGTGTGGGAGCAAAATAGACACATTGTATGCTCTTTGTCATAAAGAAAAGGGTGGACATTATAAAGGTATCCTGGAACCAGTTTTAAAAGATACCACTCACCTTGGTGCTGTACCAGTGACTTTGGGGGGATTATGCTGGAATTAAAAGGCGTACATCCGGAGGATGTCACCACCACTACCGCTTCAAACAATGAAATCTGATGTGAGGCCTGGAAACTAAAAACAAGTTCAAAGCTTTGCAAAGACTTTGGGGTGTGATTTGGAATAATTAACACTAATGGGAATGTTGTCGTCTTGTCCCTGACTTCTGCGACATGTGGATTGTGCCATTAGTTCTGCAAAACATGCCTTTCTTCCACAACCTGAATATGTCATTTTATTAAAATCCTTAAAGTGACTTTTGTTTCTGAAAAGGACTTAAGTCAGCAGGAAGAGGTATAAATAGAAATTGATGGATTCCCTACTCCCCTCTTTGGTTAATACAAATCACAGTGGAATTAGCAAGTTCTTATAGCCCCGTGTGTATGTGTGTGTGTGTGTGTGTGTGTGTGTGTGTTGCCTGTAGGTTATGTGCAGTACAGATGGTTGGTTGAATGATAACTTGTAGTTTTTCAGATGAAGCCCAAGATTTGGGAATACGAGTTCAGGAAGTTGAACAGAGCCCCTAAAAACAAGGGTTTGGCTAACATCTGGGTTTATACCCCAGAAGTAGTAGTGCATCAACAATTCCATGCTGCAATAAAGTAAACTACCTTCCAAGGTGCTTGCAGTCTCATTCTCTGGTACTTTTCCTCGCCTTCAAACCTGCCACAATTTTTTCCCTTGTTGGGCAGAGATTCTTCCCAGCAGCAAGCTGACAAAATGATTAGTTATGGTTGTCCTTTGCTCCCCCCCCCACAAAGTATGGGGAACAATGGGGGGGGAGTAAGGGAGGGGGGAGAGAGTGGAGCATAGATGTTAAAAAAAGAAGTCCTGATTCAACTGAATAGCTTGTTGGAAAAGAGAATTTTCTAGAATCAGCTGCCACCGCTCCCATTAGCTTGACAGCTGTCAATTAGCCCTTCAGTGCTCTCCTGGGCCACAGTTTATTGCGTACGGTTGATGTTGTCATTTTGTTCTCCATTTTGCCTTGAGCACTATGATGAGCTGGAGTGAAATAGTCAATAACTGATGTATCAGCAGTTATTTCTTAAATTGGCTCACAAGTCTACATTTTCCCGTTTTTATAGTAAAGATTGTTTTGTAAAGTGATTAGAATGAATTGTGACTGCTGCAGGGTTATGGGAAATACAGTCTAGCTAGGGGGGTGTTAGGAAGATTATTTTTGGTTCTTTTTTGTGAAGGCTGTTTTCAGGATCAGTGTGAATGTATTAAAGGAGAGGGAGAAAGTGATCGAGATCATCTTCAGAGCAAAGTGCAAAGGAAATAGTGAAGGGTACAAGCTGCACACTTACATATATACAAATGGAGCAGTAAAAGTGTGAATAAAAAGAAATTTATTTGCCATTTCAGAAGAGAGAGAGACTCTGTGTGTCTTGTAGCTTTTTATATAAACCTGACAAGCATCGCCTCAAAGCTGTGCAGTTACCCATATTTTAACCCAATGTCCTGACCATTTTAAAGACAACCTAGCTGTGGTGATTTATTTTATAATTCAGACGGATGCCCCAAATTCTTAATATTCCTGCAGTTCTCTTTAAAAAGAAAACCCCAAACAAACAATCCCCAGAAGCCTCAAATCCAAAAATGGTTCAGAATGAAAGTGTGAAGTCGGTGTATATGTATCAGAAACAGTGGACTGTAAAGCAACAGAGTAATTTTACATTATTTGCAAAATAATTTGAGTATCATCTACAGAAACACCCACTTCAGGTATTCAACTCCAAATTCTTTCCTTGATTCAATTGTACCCCCCAAATTGCAGTTTATCCTTTTTTTAAAAAAATAAAATCTTGAGAGGTGAATATAATATATTGTATTTAATAACAATGATATGGACTGGTACATCCAGACAGATAATATGCAGTTGTAATTAGACTGAATAGACAGGCATTCATTTTAAATTCTTTGACACATGCATAAAATAGTCATATAATAAGATAAGATGACAATTTTATGTTAGGTTGATAAAGTGTCCCGATACATGCATTTAAATGTCTGTAAGCCCTTTTTTATCCAGACAGATTAATTCTAGTTTCCTAGCATTTGCAGAGTCATTAAATTAATTTTCAAAAATCCCACTAAACAGGGGGATGTGTTGCTTTTTTGTGTCTTGTGGTTATATATGCAGTAGAAGGAACAGAATCTTTTGCTTAGTTTTACCTTTTTGTTTCATCGTTTCTGAATGAAAAACAAAGTAAAAGAAAAGAAAAGACGGAAAAGGTATTCCCCAGAAACAGAGCACTGTGTCTTTGTGTGTGTGTGTGTGTGTGTGTGTGTGTAAAACAATTAAGTACAGCACTGTATTGCTAGTAAAGTTGTTATAACAATTTATCTTAAAAGAAAGAAAGAAGGAAAAATGCCAGGGGATTCTTAGCTGTCCACATTTTTGCCAACGAAAGATGTTTTAAGTTCATTGGAGATGTAGAAATCCATCAGCTGAAAAGACTAGTATGAACTTAAGGGGATGGGGTGGGGGGAGAAAAAAGAGACTTCATCAAAGGGGTCCCAGATAATCACCAGTATTTATACCATCTCATTAGCTTCTTTACAAAGGGGGTGGTTGTGGCCGCAGTCAAATAATGAATTCGAAGAATAATTTATTATTTCATATCATAAGTCCCATCCTAATTAATCACAGCCCTTTTTTCCCTTCATATACAACAAATTGTTTAGAATACAGGTAAGTTCCCCACATTTGTAATTCTGGCAAATTCCACCGTATGCTGGACATCCTCTTCCCATTTCTAGTCTGTAACCACCTACCAACTTCTTCATTTTGTATCAACTAAGCTTGACAGCTCTTAGAATAATAGTAACATTTTAAAACATTTTAAAATATGGTGTGTGTTCCCCCCCCCCCCTTGCAGGGAGTTTACTGTGTGTGTGTGTGTGTTGGTGATGTATGCTGGTATCCAAATAAAAGCTTTTTAACAAGCCTATAGCACAAATCAAGAGGTCAAAAGGGCAGCTGCATAAACCTGTACTGAAGAGATGTAACAAAACATACTAGGTGCTGGACCATACTCCAGCCCAATGTAACATGTTTCTGTAGAGAAAACAATGATTTTATTCTATGTTTGAGGTGACTGGTATTCATTTACTTTCAGGATTTCATTTTCATCATTGAACTGGGCCTTCCATCTCAGAGTCTTATGTGTCCTTTGTAGAATGCAGGTTGCATAAAACAGGCCATTTTTAATGAACAATTTAATGTAAATGGGTTCTGAATTTAAATTAATATTAATGAAGCTTTGAGTGAATTTATTTTGCATACACAAAGAGTTGTAACTCTTTCAGCCATACACTCTTGTCTGTATGTACCCACACATTTGATAGGAAGGCTGGTTAGTTTTTCAAATTTTGTGTGTGTTTGTGTACGATTACACATCTTCAATAGGTTTTACTATGTGCGTCTTGTTCTTAGAAGAGCATCAAGTAGAGGATCGTCCTGTTCTTTTTTTTAATGCCTGTGCCCATGTTTGAAGTTTACATTTTTAGTAACTTTCATTGCTCTCTCTTCTTACAATTTAGTCTTTAGACTAGTTGTACCATGATGCTTTGGGAAATTGATTCGAACATTAGTTAGCGGAGGCTAGATGTTTTCTTTTTACCTCTAATGCATTATGTATCCTGGAATGATGGGATGTTCTATAATTAATTCTGTTAGATGTAATTGCTATAATCACTTTGATGCTACACATAATAAGAGTAATACGGTAAGCATATAAGAAAAAATATAAACACCGTATTGTAACACTTTTGAGTCAAGGCCTTTAACACACATGCGCACACACCAACCCATGATACTTTTTAAAGTTTAAATTTCATTTTCCTTTCTTTAGCAAATGTGACAACTTTTTTTTTTTTTTTTTAACACCTTCATTCCAACAAGTGAATTCTGGCAAACATGGAGACATTTCAACCTTTTAACTGAAAATCTCAGCCAGTTCCTTCCAGCCACTGCTGGTACAGTATAAGGCATGAGAATATCAACAGACCTCCTGAATTAAGAGACAAATGTGTACATAGTGTTGTAATTCAGTTCTAAATTATACGGAAATGGCACCATACCTGCCTTCCCTTGAAGTGAGAAAATCTAGGAAAGATAAGTGAAGCCTAAATGTGTAACTAGAGAGATAAGTGCACCATAGGCCAAAAAATAGATGGAAGATGTTTATTAATCCCTTCTTTTTAACTACCCCCACTCTCTTTTTAATGAGCAGCAGTGAATTATTCTTTGGAAATATAGCTGCCCATGAACAGGATGTGGAAACAAATATGGGTAATAAGACAGGATGTACACGATCCTAGGTTCTGAAAAAAAAAAAAGATGTTTAATAAGACCATCGTTCTTAATTAGCCGCACACCATGCTTAACGCTGCAAAGGTCACTTGATTTTACGATCTACCCTCAACTGCGACTTTGTAGGTTTCTCTTCAATTTATATTTTACTGCCTAGTGTTTTCTGAGAGTTTAAGTGTGCAAAGTATGCCGCAGATATGAACTGTCAGGAGAATTAGAGCAAAGGTGTGTGTGTGTGTGTGTGTGTATGTGTGAGAGAGAGAAGAAATTAAAATGACCCGTCCCCCCACACACACACACACTACTTTCCATTGCTGTTTCTCAATATTGCAATGAGCCCTTTGTTGAGGAGAAAGGGTAGTGTGGAGATTTTAACTTCTGTAAGCTGAACAAACAAAACCCAAACCACTCTCTTAGTGAATTGTTCTCAGCAGAGAACGGAACAGAACGGGGTGCTGTTTTTGAAGTATCCCTAGGACTGGGCTGTGTGCCTACAAGTCCTTTTTCTTGCTAGGTCGACCCTGTTCCGGGAGGGCCAGATCTCAGCAGGGGTCTCTCAAATGCTTGGCGAGAAACGTCCGAGACTGGCAGCCATCAGTCATTCATCTGTGACACGGAGTCTGTTTTTGATGGCAGGGATGATAAAAAGGCCTGGGAACTGTATAGGCTCTTGTAATCAGGGCCAGCTCTGACATCCTTCTCAACTTTGACAGCTTCTTCCTTTTCTCTTTTCACCGCCAAGACTGTCTCAACTGATTTTTTCTTTTTCTTTTTCTTTTTGCCTTCCTCCCTCTTGCTCTTGTTTCATCTACTTGATCAGTCTCAGATGCTGGGAATTATTTTTTCAGAAGGGAGGGGGAGTGTTTCTTCTTGGTTTGTGGGTTGGGCAGGTGTGAGGGAGAAGTCATTTCTTAAAATATATATATATATATATATATATATATATATATATATATATATATTTTACTGTGGGCCTGTTGCTAATTAATGTTCCTCCATAAGATTCTGTCGGAGTTGAGTAATGTTTTTGATCTTTATGCCTGATAACTGCATACTTAATGAGATTTCAAAGCTGTGAGTGCAGCTCCCTACAATTATTGACAGATGCCTTTTCTTTGCCATTGGGTTCAGCTTCATAAATCCTCTTGCAGTAATGAGGTTCAGAAGTGCCACCCTGCCAGTGAGCTAATGAAAGGGGGGGAAGGGGAGGGAAGAGGAAAGAAGGGGGAGGAAGGAATGGGGGGGGGAGAAACTCACGTCTGCCTGACACATTTTTTCCCTTTAAAATTTACTATGCCGGTGTCAAGCTGTGGGACAATTACTTCAAACATGCTAATTTTTATCTTGCCTTTGTGTGTGTGTGTGTGTGTGTGTGTGTGTGTGTGCGCGCCTATCGGGCTAGCTTGGGGTCTCTGCTTTTTTCTCCTCCTTCCCTCTCACCTTCCTCCCCATTCCCTCTCTCCAATAATAAATAAAAATCACATTTAACAATTTTAGTATGGATCCTAACTATCGAGGCCTTTGATAGATACATCTTCTCCTTTCCCTCCTCTCCGTTGTTGTTGTTGTTGTTGTTATTTGGCACTGTTTCTAGTCAGTAGAGCAGATTTTTTTCTTCTTTAAAAAATAAATAAATAAAAATCTTCGAAGGGCATAGAGAGGATAAAAAAAGATGGAGGAGGGGGAAAATGCAACCAACTCCTTGGGCCTCCTGTCAGCTTGCCCTGACTGAACAACTTGAAACATTGTAGATTTCATTTTAGAGTTCAGAAACGAAATCCTGGTGGAGAATAGCTGTGCCGTGCCAAACAGTCGATTTCCTTTTCAGCAGAACCATATATCACTGACCCACCCTTCCTTCATGACAGAATGACAGGTGTCATTTATCAAATGGGGCCTGCCAAACAGCAGGGAAGGGGGGGGGGTGTTTCATGGAGGAGGAGGCTGGATGGAAAAGCACAGGGATTTTTTAAATGATTTTTTGGTAATGCTGTCTGTTTCCCTTTTAGTATAGTGTTGCTATTTTGGGGAGAACTTAACAGTAAGTTGGTTTGTTTTCAAGGAACCGACTGGCTTCTGTATCTCCCTACTAGATCTTGTTGTCGACATAAGATTTCCCCTTTCCCATTTTGGGATTTTTCTTCTATATGGATTGAGGAGGGGACTGGTTGACAGGTATCATTCAGAGAGCCCCAGCTTGCTAGCTGGGGGTTGTGTAAATGAATCTAGGAGCTCTCAGTTTCACATGATTCAAACGTGCATTATTGAAGATGGATGTTCCTTAAAAAAAGATTGATGATGGATATAGGTCTTGTGGCGCCATTTATCATTTTGAATATTATTTAGACTTACCGTGTAAAGCTGTAACTTGAGAGTTGGATGAGCCAGGGCAGGAGGGAGGCCTAGATGTGCATGTTTTTGATCGATGGGCTTTGCTCACTCTCCCCCCGACCCCCCCCCCCACTTTCCGCATTGTTAGCAGATACCATCCAGCCATTAAAGGAGTGCCTTACTATTGTTTTTAGGGGCTTGGGGATTTGTATGTATAAAAGAAAAAGAGTTCATGATAAAGAGGTCAGATAATAATTAAAACAACAACAGCAGCAGCCCTGTAAAGAATAGCTGGAGAGTTGCCTGTGAAATTTCATATAGAGTGAAATTGGCAGTCAGAGTAGGGGTTCCTCTGCAATTTGTCTGAGGAATTTTAAGGCAAACGAAACAAGTGTGAATAAGATGAGCAAGGTTTCTCAGGGAAGGTTTCATACATCCCTAAATCAGAAGCGGAAGTGTAGCTTAGCGGAAAGGGAGGAATCCTTTGCCCCCCCCCAAAAAAACCCCTCTGTGTTGTCTGTGCCATAGTATTGTAGTATCGAAAATAGAACTGGAGTGCAATGCCAAAGGACAACATAATTCCACATTGTCAAATTTGGTGTTAAAAATGTCACTTGATCATCCCACTTAAGACTGTCCAGCTTTCCCTCCTGACAAGCTTGCATCCCTTTGGGATGCTCTCAAGCAATGTTACAGTCTTGGCATCGGTCGTGGGACTGTGTTGGCTTTTTCCTGTGCAGCCAATCTTTCTCTGCTGGATTAGTGAATCTTTAAAAATCAGGGAAGTTCCATGATATGTGCTTAGAAGTGCCCTTGCCAGAATCGTGTACATTAGCTACAGTAAAACTCCTTTCCGCACACACGTGCGCACGCGCGCGCGCACACACACTGTAGATGTAGATATAGATGAAACAATTCAGCCAGTACACCCCACCAGCTGGACGAATGAAGGGAAGCAGTCTTAAAAAGAGTCAGAATCATCTTGTCCATTTATCCCACTATTGTCTGTTCTGACTGGCAGTGGCTTTGAAGCATCTCAGACAAGAAAAGTCTTCACCATTATGTGCTAGCTGATACTTTCAGCTAGATATGCCAATGATTGAACCTGGGACCTTGTGCCTTCAAAGCACGAGTCCTGCCATCTATCTGCTTGCATAAGATACTGGGTTCTGAGTCTGTTGGAACTGTAGAAGTGAGATGTGTATATTCTGATTTTAATTTGTAGGCTGTTGTGTTTTACATTTTTTCATGTGAGCCATGTGGTATAGTCCTTTCAAAATCTGCATGTGGGCAGGAGCTTGTTTGACTATGCCGTCATGTTGAGATCTGTCTTCAGTCTACCCCCTACCCCGCCCCGGGCTGCTCCCCAGCTGTGTTGGCTTTCCACATGGACAGAAATTTTGAGATAGGTGGGCACTTAAAAAACCACATTTCCCTTTTCCATGCCTTTTCAGCTGTACACGAGGATTATAGCGTGTGAATCCTGCACCTGTGTATTGCTTTTTTTGCAAGTGCTACAAACGCACATTCCAAGATAAGTTAGGGAGACTTTTAATTTAATCCCATTTTCTTTTTATGTACAAGCCTTATGGTGGAATCAGCACGTAGGCACCACTGCATTCTTAAATGAGAATGATACAGGAGGGGGAAATGGTGACTTGGGTATGCAGAGGAGGAATATGTTAGTGTTTCAGTTACATGTGATTTAGTTACACGAAAGTATAGTGACTGGAGGATGATCTAACGGCAGCATCCCAGAAAAGGTGAATTTTGAGGAGGGACTCTTTTTTTCTTTTTTCTTTGCAGGATGACAGAAAGAAAAAGTAAGTGTTAAGTCTTCAAGTATTTTAAGTTTAAAGGGATCTGTATAGGGCAAAATTAGAATTTAGCATTAGGGCTGGAAGGGCCCTGTGTTTAGAAAGTCAGGCCATTCAGTTGCCTTCCCTGAGGCAAGATCCTTTGAGCCACACATCTATTCTGTGCAGATCTATTAACAGAATCCATAATACCACAGTGTGTCACCAGCAGAAGCTAGGTGTGTACAACATGTGCCATGCCAATGTTCCTCAGGATCAAATAGCTCTGGAGGACTCAAACAGGAACGCAAGTCACAGAGTCAAACAGAGAATCGCTGGTTGCCAGGGTAACTTTTATTCCACAGAAAAGTCATGCACAAAGTTTACCTGGGAGCTTTTCCTGGTTCAACAAGCTGATGCTACATCAGAAGTGAATGAGTTGTCCTGGTTCAACAAGCTGATGCTACATCAGAAGTGAATGGGGTGTTTTTTTCCATATACAAAAAAAGAAAGTATAATGTAGCACATACAAACGTTGTGCTGATTTCCCACCTTGTGTCAGGCAGATAGTGTGGTCCACAGTAGTACTTTTGATGCCCCCATCTTGCCACACAGGCGATGTCAGCTGAGCTCAGGGCAATGGGTGGCTGACACAGAGGGGATTTGCAGAACAAATGCATCCAGTTCCCGAAGACATGGACGTGCGCATGTTCATAATGGAAAACAAGCCCGCATATAACGTATCTATATATCAATGCAGATCTTCTGCCAAGAGGGCTTTCGCTTATGTAGCCCAAATGGAAGTGACCATTTTCAAGAGGGAGGTATCAGTGGACTCAAGGTAACCTGAGGTTTGCAGAAGTACAGAAAATGTTTAGGGGTGTGGGGGGCAACACCTCTGCCCCAGTCCAATAAGTGTCCTGAGAGCCTATGGAATTCTGACCAACTGTTGAGGGGGAACACCCCTCTTTCCCCCAAAAAGCCTGGAGAGGGCTGGAAATGGAATGGAATTTTGAACAGGGGGCTCTCTACCCTGCAATAGTGTAGGGACCCACCTGCGCACATGTGTGTGTATACGTATGCATATATGAGCTTATGGTATGTATATTCAGTGCTTATGGATGATATTCACTGAGTCGCTCCCTGACCATGGTTTAAAAATTAAGGTGCTCCCTCACCCACCCAGACAGAAAGTTAACCTGTGCCTCAGGCTTACTCCAACACATCCCATCACTAGAGAAGTCTGAAAATGGGACATTTTCACCTATTTCCACCAAAAGCACATGACGCCTTCCTCATAACAGCAGCCAGTTTTCTATAGCACAGAGCAAGCGAAGACATTGATGGGCTGGAATGCTTTATTTACTTGTTGTATGTAGACAAGGGTGCTTGGGCTTCACTCACTCACGGGAGAATCAGCATTGTCAGGGGACTTTCACAACAAGATCAATGATCCCCCAACCTGTTGCCTCCCAGATGTTTTGGACTACAACTCCCAGGATTCTTGCCCATCGGCCAGACTGGCTCAAGCCTATGGGAGGTGAAGTCCAAAATATCTGGAGGGCACCCGGTTGGGGAAGGCTGGGCTAGGCAATACAGATTTGGCACCCACTTAGTTCAAGGCCAGAAGACTGAAAATAAGACATTTTTGAATGTCACTCACTCTAAATTTAGAGCAATAATTCCACTTCATACTAGTGGGCTATGCTCAAGCCATACATTCAATGAGTGTGGGATCTCCCCCACCCTTTACATGGGTAAACCATCCTCAGATTGGGTGAAGGAGATTTTTTGGTAGCATTCCAGAATGTTACGTCTGAAGTAGGACATCACAAATGCAACAGAATGGACGAGGATTGGAGTTCCCCCTTCACAAATGTGAATGGATTTTAGGTAGCTGGATTATGAGTGACATCAGGGATAATATCTACGTTGGCTAAATCAAGTTTTGTATTTATTAATCATATGTTACAGTGGATGACTGGAATTTGCTGAATATTGACACTCATATGTGAATGCTGATAATTTCAAATGAAGTGCTTGAAAAGTATATACTTTCCAAACCTTTCAGGCATATAAATATGTTACAGTCATATACAGATGAGTGTGTTTACTGGTTTTCTGACTTTCTTTTTCATCCAGTTCTTCCGGTATTGTCAGCATCAACTACATTTTGGGCATTCACTCTTACGTGATACGTTGAAGCCAATGCAAAGTTCACATGAATAGCACAACAAATATTGTTAGCAGGTTTTATTTATCCTCCATGTTTCTGGTCATTTCACTGCCGAGATCTGGTCCTCCAGGTACAGGACTGAGCTAACTCAGGGATGGGCAACTTCAGAAGGTCCATGGGCCAATTCTCCACTCACAGAACCCACCTTGGCCTGTATCCTGCTGCTGCTGCTGAAGTTGTTGGTGGATTGCTGCCAAAATTCAGCAGCAGCAATTCAGTGGTGGCAAGCCCACATTTTCACTTTAAAACAAGATCACAGGGAGTCTGTGATTTGTTTTAATTCATAGTTGCTCTCCCAGAAGCCCTGGTAGAGTGCAATTATAAATGAGAACAAGGTGCAATTATATGTGTGTGTGGGGGGGAAGGCGCAGCTTTTTGCCACTGTGCTGTTGAAATTTGGTGACAATTCAGTGGTGGCAACTTGTGGGGGGAAGACAGGGGCTGGAAAAGAGGTTGGGGGCCTGGCCACAGACCATGTGATGCTCACCCCTGGTCTAACTAGACATGATGATGGCACAATCTCTGTGTTAGAACAATGGTCATGCTGAACAGGTGAGGAAGGATTAGGGGTAAAGGAGTGATGAATCCTTTCTTCACCCATAATTTTATCTCCCAAATCACCTGCCCCAGTGGTTTTCCTGCACCGTTTTCTTAAAAGAACTTACTTTCATCCCCTTCTTTAAGTTAATTTGGCAGTGACTTCATAAATCTCATAGAATCATAGGGTTGGAAGGGGCCTACAAGGCCATCGAGTCCAACCCCCTGCTCCATGCAGGAAGCCTGATTCCCAGGCAGTCTCCCATCCAAGTACTAACCAGGGCTGACCCTACTTAGGTGATGAGATCAGATGAGATCAGGCACATCCAGCCCTTTTTGCCTTTTTAAAACTTGGGTTATTCTGTGGTCATATCTAGGCAGACCTATTTATCATATGCCACTTATGGTTCTTTTTATCCTCTCTTCTTCTGCTAGTATGCAAGTGTGAAAGACAGAAGTTTTAAAGGTGTCTGTATTGGGCTTTTAAATCAATTGGTGGCCATGCAGGAAGCCTAGATTTACAGTCATGTTTCAACCTGCCCAGGAACAGAATTGTTCCAGCCGAAATCCATTTTTAGGCCTCTGCCTACCTATTTTCCATTTCTTTTTTCTTTTTCTTTCCGTGGAGTTGTACCCATTTGGGGACAGCTGCTTTTTACATTTTAACCTTTCATCTCTGTATGGAAGAACCCTTGTAGTCACTTTTAAGAGGCATCATATTTTAAAAGTTTGAAAATTGTGCCACTGTGTTTTTTATCTCCTTATCAACAGATTCCACTACAACAGTACTGGCTTGTTCTTAAAGTGGGGAAGAGGGGGAAAAAAAACACTGCAAGTTTTAGCAGAGGAAAAGGGAATATGGCAGCAATGTTAGAAGCTGCCAAGATCCCCCGCCACAAGCTTTACCTTCCAGAGGACATTCTCATGCACGTACACAGAGTTCGCCAGAACAACAACAAAAAATGTATATCTATATATGCACTAGTGCTGTGCTGAAAATTTCTTCCACATTCTTTTTGACCATTCCTATTCAATTCAATAGAAATGAAATGGTTTTCAAAAACAAAACAAAATGTTCAGTGGAGAAGAAAATATCAGTGAAATTCTCATGAGTGACGCATTTGGCTCTTGCACTTGCTTTAGCTATAATGTGGCTGAGGGAGCTGTGTGAGTGTTCCATGTTTCATAGTAGAATCCTCTCTTAGAGATTTGCTTAGAAATATTTTTAAAGATGGTCAGCAGTATTTAAATATATTAAATGATGATAATCTTTCTGGCCACCTGCAGCCTCCCTGGCTTCCCACACTTCAAGCCCAGAGGAAGATGTCATGAGGTTATTCCTCCTATGGGGCTTTTTCAGATCAGGAAGCGTGGGCAGCTGCAGAGCAATGGAGAGATGGATGGATAATAGGAAGAAGAAGAAACACAGCTAGCCCACCTTGTTATTGTAAGCTCAAAAACACCACTGAAAGAAGTGCAAAAGAAATTCCGAAGTGCCTTGACAATGAGGTGTACCCTTTTCACAAGGGAAGAAAACTTCCAGGAAACTGAAGGACAGATTTCAGCGCAGCACCTTCATGCATGGCAATATGTGTCTGTCTGTCTGTCATATGTGTCTTGTCAGTCTGTCTCATCTCTTTGTCAGCAAATTGTCCCTTCTTTTTCTTCATGTCTATAATCAAGTAACTGGGAACCTCCTCCTCAGTACTCCTTCTCGTGCTTCACTTACCTCTATGTCTCTAATAAGCCAGCACTTCTAAGAGTTATTGTTGTTGTTGTTGTTGTTGGTTTAAAAGGCTATGTGTGCACACTAGCACATATCCATATTTTAATTTAAAAAGAGAAAGGGCCAAGGCATCTGTGACAAAAATGCTTGCCTTGCATAGGAGACAATCTGTGTATTTGGGGGAGAGGGATGGGGGGCAGGTAATGCCAAAAGGTGGAGTTGCAACCTGATAATCAGAGACATATCTGAGATTAGCCATGACCATGAGGCACTCAGTGAGTGACATTTAAACCTGGAAAAATATCACTTGTGAACTGAAGCTGGAGAAGATTCTCAAGGTGAGACCTAAACCGCTTTCAAAGGCTTGTGTGTGTTGTTCAGCCATACTTTTCAGACATCCTGTTAAAGTTTCAGGTACATATTACCTTTCATTCAAAGCCCACCCACACAAGAATAGCTTTGTTTCCTATGACACCTTGCAGAGAAGAAGGTGAACAACTTTTAATGTTCTTTCCCTTGCATAGTCGGTAATTGAAGGAACAAACACCAATTTGCTGGAACAATTGTAAACACACCTTGATACAAATGGCATCATTGCCTTCTCCCTGATTAGAAAACTTTGCTATTAATAGACACCAAGTCCATTTCAGGTGTAATTGGTAAGGAGCTGAGTGCACTCATGGGAAGAAACCTTGTTTTGTTTTGTGTTGTGTGTGTGTGTGTGTTTTGTTCGCTTTTATTCTTATCCTTCTCTTTTTTCCCCCTCCAGTTTTATAGCTGGAGACATGATTTATTGCAGCCATCCATCTTTGGGGCTCATCCATCACATCCTGGTTGCTAGGCAATCATGGCAGCAGCTGTTTGCTTTGAATCAGACAGAAAAGTTGTCAATCATCAAAGGCAGGTGAATAGCATTAGAAACACGCTATTGTCAGACGGAATAATTAATCAAAGAGAGAAAAGATAATTAAAAAGATATGACCCTTGGAAGTACTTGCTCTGGGTTGCCTGGAAAAAGAGAGAGAGAAAGAGAGAGAGAAAGAAAGAAAAACTGCCTGGTCTTTTCTCGACACTTAAGCAGCTGAGGGCTGATAAAATATGCACTCTGCAGTGCATAGTTTTTAATTAATTGAAAAAGGTTCAACATTCAAAGACGATGGCAGAAAAAAGTCTGATTATGAGCAGAAGTAATATTTATTGTTTGCCTGAAAGGCTTGACATGGACTTCTAACTTTCTGTCACATATCTTCCCTGCTCTTGCACTTGGCTTCTTTCAGCCTTACTATCTTCACTGGCAGGAAGTGGAACATGTGGGGCGCATCAGCCCAGGAAGGGTGTCTCTTGGAGCTTTTATGAAACTCTGAAGTTCTGGCTCATCTTTTCAATGCTCTGTCACATTTAGCTGCTTCCCCCGCTTCCACTCTTTCCCAGTAGCAGCTATCTGGGTGATGTTAGCTCTCAAAAAGGTAAGCAAAGCAGGTCTCAACTGCTGGAGGAGTGCTGGGAGGGAGGGAGAGAGAGAGAGAGAGAGAGAGAGAGATATGCCAAGTCTCACCTAGGAACTCAGTAGGTGCCCTAGTTGTTGTTTTTTTTTTAATGATTATTACATTTATATCCTGCCCTTTTCCTCCTAGGAACTCAAGGTGGTCCTCCTTCTCTCCATTTAATCTTCACAACAACCCTTTGAGGTATGTTAGGCTGAAAGTCAGCTTCATGGCCAAGTTGGGACTAGAACCTTGGTCTCCTGAGTCCCAGTCCAACACTATAACCACTACACCACACTGGCTCTTACTAAAACAAGCTACTATCACTCAGCCCCATCCTGCTAAATAGGCATAATAGTACAGGCCAACCTTACAGGGTTTGTTATTTGTGTATTGATTAAAATGACTTTTCAACCCCACTTTCCCCATTAAGTATTTTCAAAGTGGCTGCCCACAATTGCTTAAAATGGCAATTAAAAGAAGTTAAACAAACATCATTGAAACATTTTAGAGCAGTGTTTTTTCAAGAGACACCTGCATGCTCTATCCCCTCCCCTTCCAGTCTGCCTTCCAGCCTCAGTAACTCTGGTGTTTTGCCTGCGGCCCCCTCTAGCCTGAAGGTGCTGCTAATGAATGCCAGGTCAGCTACTCAAAAAGGTAACATCATTTCCGAGCTTATAGCTAAAGAACACGCCGACCTGGCTTGTGTGACTGAAACCTGGTTGGATGAACAGGGAGGAGTCAGTCTCTCCGAAATGTGTCCGCCAGGATATCTTGTGCAGTACCAAGCTCGATTAGAGGGGTGGGAAGGGGGGTAGCCTTGGTCTCTAGGGATTCTATCCCCCTGGTCAGATTCCCTATCCAACAGTTAGCCAGTTTTGAGTGTATGTACCTGGTGTTGGGCACCTGAGACCGGGTAGGGATTCTGTTGGTGTACCGCCCACCCTGCTGCCCAACAGTCTCCCTTTCTGAGCTGACTGAGGTGGCTTCTAGCATGATGTTGAGGACCCCAACGTTTACGGTCTTGGGGACTTCAATAGAAATCCTACTTCTCTGCCACCATTGCATCTGCTCAGTGTCATCCAGCAGAACCTTTCATGTGGTTAAAGGCCTGTTGGGCATAGGCCTTAGAACACAAGAACTTGAACCTTCGAAGGCCTGCTGTGAACAATTTGCCAGACATGTTGCAGATAAAATCACTCACATTCGTGCTGACTTGGAACATTGTTTCGACAGAGCCTGATATGGATGGGGCTGGGGCACCACCTAGTCATGTTATAGATACCTTTTGGCTTGTGCAACCTGAGGATGTGGACAAACTGCTTGGAGGACTGAGGCCTACTACTTGACCTTTAGATCCTTGCCCATCCTGACATTTCAGGATGTGAAATCTGCCAGAGCTGGGCTGGATATCTGGACCTCCAAGGTGGTAACTGCCTCCTTGAGGGACGGCGATTCCCCACAGCTTTGAAAGAAGCTGTGGTGAGGCTCTTGCTGAAGAAACCAAATTTAGATCCAATGGTTCCAGATAATTACTGTTCTGTATCAAATTTGCCATTCTTGGGCAAGGTGCTGGAGCGTGTGGTGGCCTCACAACTCCAAGCCATTCTGGATGAAACTGATTATTTAGATCCATTCCAATCAGGTATCAGTCCTGGTTATGGGACAGAAACAGCCTTGGTCACCCTGGCTGATGACTTATACTGGGAAATGGATGGGAGGAGTGCAACCCTGTTGATTCTTCTGGACCTCTCAGCAGCTTTCGATATCATCGACTATGGTATTCTTCTGGATCATTTATCTGGATTGGGCTTGGGAGGCACACTTTTAAAGTGGTTCTAGTCTTTTCTGGAGGAGCCAGCTCCGAAGGTGGTGCTGGGGGACTTCGGTTCCACCCCATGGCCATTAGCCTGTGGGGTGCCACAGAGTTCTATCTTGTCCCCCATGCTTTTTAACATCTACATGAAACTGCTGGGGGAAGTCATCAGGAAGTTTGAGCTGAAATGTAATCAGTATGCAGATGATATTCAGCTCTACCTCTCATTTCCATCTGCACATCCCAGGGAGGCTGTGGAACTCCTGAACCAGTGTCTGGAGGCTATTTTGGGATGGATGAGGATGAACAAGCTGAAACTGAATCCAGACAAGATGGAGGTACTGTGGGTTGAGAAACCAATTACTTCAGATTAGGGGTGGACGAAAGTCCCTTACCTGTCGTCGAAGGACGTTCGTGGTGGGGGGGAGGCGCTTCGCTGCTCCCCCCATGAAGTTCAGGCCGGGGGGGAGGCTTCCCGCCTCGCCCCGGCTGAAATTCAGGCCGGGGAGGAGGCTTCCCGCCTCGCCCGGCCGCGAACGCGAAAGTTTAAAAAAAACAAAACGCCCCCTGATAGGCTACGTGACGATTCACGTAGCCTATCACAGCTAGATCTGCAAAGTCAGCTGTGATAGGCTACGTCAATCGTCACGTAGCCTATCACGGGTGACTTAAAAAAAAAAAAAAGCGCGTACACTAATGGCGGCCCCCATAGGGAGCTGCCATTCGCGTTCCTTATTTAGTCGCTGTAGTCTACGTAAATGTTTACGTAGTCTACAGCGACCAAATAAGGAACGGGAATGGCGGCTCCCTATGGGGGCCGCCATTATCCATACGCGCTTTTTTTTTTTTTTAAAGTCACCCGTGATAGGCTACGTGACGATTGACGTAGCCTATCATGGCTGACTTTGCAAATCTAGCCGTGATAGGCTACGTGAATCGTCACGTAGCCTATCAGGGGGCATTTTTTTTTCTTTTATTGCAATGGCGGCGGCGGCAGCCGGTCGAAAGACCGGCTGCCGCTCCTGCCCCACTCGAACACCCGCCGAACCGCCGGCCAGACCCGCCGCCGGGAGGGACATTTGGCGAAGGTAAGTCCCGTCCCGGGGGGTGTGTGGGGGGCGGGGGGGGTTTGGAGGATTTCTCCCCGAAACTTTTTCGGGGGGCCGAACACGTTGGCGCTCGGCCCCCCGAAGTTTCGGGGAGAAATTCTCCGCCATCCCTACTTCAGATAGAGGTTTACAACTGGTCTTAGATGGGGTTGCACTCCCCCTGAAAGACCAAGTGTACAGTTTGGGAGTCTTCCTGGACTCTGAGCTAATTGGAGAAGCGCAGGTGGCTGTGGTGTCCAGCAGTGCTTTTTAGCAGCTTAGGCTGGTACACCAACTGCGACCCTATCCGGAGAGGACAGACCTTGCCTCAGTTATCCACGCACTGGACTACTGTCATGTGCTATATGTGCAGTAGGGATGTCAGAGAATTCTGCCACGGATCTTGGGGAGGCTGAATGCCAGCACATTCGGCCCCCCGAAATCGGTGGTGGAACGGTCTGCCCCCCCACCCCCCCGGGACGGGACTTACCTTGGGCGGATCTTCCTGGCGGGGGCGGCTCCGGCTCCGGCGGCGGTTTGGCGGTGGTGGCTCCGGCAGCTGGTCTTCCGACCGGCTGCCGCCGCCGCCATTTCCAGTTAAAAAAAAAAAAGTGATAGGCTACGTAAAGATTTACGTAGCCTATCATGGCTAGATTTTTAAAAAACACCATGATAGGCTACGTAAATGTTTACATAACCTATCACGCCTGATTTAAAACAACAACAACAACAACGCGCGTATGCAAATGGCGGTGCCCATGGGCGCCGCCATTTGCGTACGCGCATTTTTTTCTTTTAAATCAGCTGTGATAGGCTACGTAAACATTTACATAGCCTATCACAGCTGACTGCAGGGACGCAAATGGCGGCGGCTACGGCCGCCGCCATTTGTGTCCCTGATAGCCAGCGGCCGGATGTTTGACCACTGGCGGAGCCGGCCGGCGGTTCCGCAGAATCCCTGCAGAGCGGAGCCGGCTGGCCAGGATTCCGGGGGGGGGGAGGAATGGAGCACCTCCCCCCCCTGGTGAGGATTCCGGGGGGAGGGACGGAACGCCTCCCCCCCAACCATTAGCATAATCCCCGAAAGGTAAGTGATTTTCGTACATCCCTAATGTGCAGCTGCCTTTGAAGATGGTTCAGAAACTCCAGCTTGTGCAGAATGCAGCCACCCAAGTATTGATGGGGGTGAGTGAGCCGATTCAATCATGTAACACCTATACTGCACCAGCTGGACTGGTGGTTGTTGTTGTTCAGTCGTTCAGTCGTGTCCGACTCTTTGTGACCCCATGGACCATAGCACGCCAGGCCTTCCTGTCCTCCGCTCTTTCCCGGAGTGTGCTCAAATTCATATTGCTGGACTGGTTACCAGTGTGTTTCTGAGCCCGATTCAAAGTGTTGGTTTTGACCTTTAAAGCCTTAAACCATTTGGGACCTAGTTATTTGAAGGACCACCTTCACCCGTATCAGCCTGCCAACACTCAGAAAGAGAAGCCCTTCTCATTTGTCCACCTGTGAGAGCAGTCAGGTGGGTGATCACACTTGAGAGGGCCTTCTCTGCAGTGGCCCCACACCTTTGGAACAAGCTGCCATAGGAGGTCTGCCATGCGCAGTCATTGCAGACTTTTCAGAAGGCCTTGAAAACGTATTATTTTACCTTGGCCTTCTCATGATATGACTGCTGTTGTTGCTGGTACTGCTGTTCACACTGTTGCTGGTTTTATTGTTGGATTTTGTTGCATTTATTATTTTTATGTTTTTATCACTTTTAATATTTTAACTGTTTTTATGTATTTTATTGCTGTAAGCCACCTTGGGAGGGCTTCTGCCCTGAAAGGCGGCCAATAAATATTTTAAATAAATAATATAAATAAATAAACAGCCATTAAAACCTCAGGGAAACACAATTGTTTTATTTATTTTTGGTTCTCACCTAGAGAAAAGCTATCCACTTTGGTACCAGGGCAACTTGTAAGGAGCTCAACAGGTCAGGGGCCACAACCAAAATGGCTCTCTATTTAGAAGGTACCCACTTCTAGAGATGTACAAAAGTCACTTACCTTTTCGCAGGGGTGATTCACGGTGGGGGGGAGGCGCTCCACACCTCCCCCCCAAATCCTAACCCAGCCGGCTCCATTCTGCGGCAACTCTGTGGAGCCACCGGCCAGGTGCATTTGCAGGCGTCTGGAGC
This sequence comes from Heloderma suspectum, assembly GCF_057233095.1. NCBI lineage: Eukaryota > Metazoa > Chordata > Lepidosauria > Squamata > Helodermatidae > Heloderma > Heloderma suspectum. Next base: position 22,331,432 of record NC_139465.1, on the reverse strand, counting down.
CTGAGGACGCAAATGGCGGCAGCTACGGCAGCCGCCATTTGCGTTGATGGTTTTGGCCATGATAGGCTACATAAATATTTACGTAGCCTATCATGGCAAAAAAAACCAGGAACCAAATGGCAGCTGCTATGGTGGCCGCCATTTGCGTTCACTTTTTTTGCCATGATAGGCTACATAAATACTTATGCAGCCTATCACGGCCTCTGCAGGGATGCAGATGGCGTCCCTGTGTTAGCCGTGATAGGATACGTAAGTATTTAATTAATTAATTCCACACTTTCAAACCAAAACATGACCCGAAACTCAGTTATCCTTCAAAATTTGCACTTCTCCGAAATTTGCAATGGAGTTCTCCATGCTTGCAAAGCTATGTTGGAGAAGAGTGTACACAAAAATATGTATATTAGTGAAAATAATATTAAAAATGCATTATATTAGAAATATTGCTTGCAAAAATCGTGTATGCTAGGCAAAAGTGCATGCAGAAATGCATGTATCAGGAGAAATACACACAAAATGCATATGCAAACACAAATCTCAAATATTTGGTACAAACTGAATTTAAGATTGGAAAGCTGAGAATCTGAGAGAAACTGGAAATTGACAGATTCCTCCAGCCCTAAGGAAATTGACAGATTCCTCCAGCCCTAAGGAAATTGACAGATTTGTCCAGCCCTAAGGAAGGAATGGCCATTAAATCTGATTTTCAGTAGTGCTCATTTTCTATAGTAGTCCTTAAGAGCAGATTAGATAAGTATTTCTAACAGGAAGTGGTACCTCTGCCTTAAAACGGAAAGGCAAATTGGGCTCTTGAATTGAGAATGATTTCTCGAACATGATGTTAAATGAAAAGGATCAATCTAAGCCTAATAAAGTTTGGAAAAATGAAACCACACTGTAGGGTAGCCTTCCCCAACCTGGTGCCTTCAAGATATGTTGGACTGCAACTCTTCGCATAACTAGCCAGCATGGCCAATGACTGTGCAGGGGCGTTCTGACGTTACCTGTTTGACCATTCCAGTGCCTGTCTGTGTGATAGTCTGTAGTCTGCATTAGAAAGGCTAATATCTGAAGAATTGTGCTCCAAGTTAAGGGGCTGGATTTCTTGGCCTTTGGGATCATTCCAGACATGTGATGCATAATCGTGGTTCCCCCTGCTTTCAATTGTTTTCTGTGTTTCCCCCGTTCCTATCAATTTTTGACCCTCCACTTTTCTTCTAGAGCATCTCTACAGGGTGATAGACTTAGGAAAAACTTAATTTTGAGTAGACTGCAACATTTAGGCCACAAATACCCAATTACCTGGCAGTAAGTGTCATTGAACTCCATGGAACTTGCTTCCCAGTAGATGTGCATATGATTGTACTGTCAATCAGTGCATCCGTTATATTAATTCCTTAAAAACTCTTTGACGGTCTAAAAAGGTGCCCTGATTAATCAAGGCTTTGTACTCTAAAATAAGGTTTTGTATCCCGGAAAAGCAGCCTTAAAATGTTTTAAATAAATACACAATTCAGCCAGAAGATTTTGTCCTTAAAAAAAAAAAATTGTAATTTTTAATACAAATGCTTACAAGTACTGTAGATTTCAGGAGGCCCTAGAAGAGGCCTTCCCCATTCTGTCTCATGTAGGAGGGAATGCCTCCTCCGATGTGATCCTGCTATGACATTAATGTGCATTGCCTATAATCAAAGTACACTTTTGGAGCTTCAGGATTATCGTTTTCACTGGTATGCAAATTTGTTAGGTCAGTGAATCAACTCAGACAATTAATGAATGGCAATCTCTTCAAATTTGGTGACAACCCTAAGGGTTAGTAGTCAAAGGGTGTTTATTGTTTTCTAAACATTGTGTTGGAACAACTTAACACAGGCAGATTTGAGGCTTGAGGGTAACTACTTTGTTTTAAAACTCCAAGATCTGACAACAGGAACCTGGTTCAGAAGACATACCAGTAGACTGAAATAATTCTGAGCCCTGGAATTTGTTTCGAGTACCAGAACTGTCAAATCCTTCCATACAAAAATCCACTCTTGGGCGGGTGTTCCCACCAGCGATTTACTCCAAGCCAGCTGCATGTTGAGGTCATTAGGGATACATGACATCGTGGCCATCCAGCACCCAGCTTGGAGCATATCAGGGAAAAACAGGATTTCCTGAGACGGCTTAAAGTCCAATTCTTTTCCTTATGTCGAGTTCTCCCCGGTGTAGTTGCTGTATGCCCCAATCCCCACATTTGGCTTGGGTATGCTAGCCCTGCCTAGGGGTGTGCTTTTCACCATGACCCTGGTCAAGGGGTGTTTCCTCCCATTGTGCTGAATGAGGCTTGCCCTCTGAATGCCCATAGAAATAATAGAGAAGCCCCTCAATTGACATGGCACATTTTAAAGCCCAATTCCTTAAATGCGATTAAGCACAATCTCTAGGCTCCGATTCTTTGCCTTAGGAAGTAAGTACTTCACAGCTTCCTTATAGAGTTCCTGTGCATTAAAATGGGGCCTGGTTTCCCTCTCTTTCCCACAACAAACCCATTAGTGTCTCCTCAGAAGTAACTCCCATTGTGCTGAATGAGGTTTGCCTTCGAATGCTCACATCAGAACTTTCAGAGATTCCCCCTCAATTGAAATGGCACATTAAGCCCAATTCCTTAAGTGCGATTAAGCCTGATCTCAAGACTCTGATTCATTGCCTTAGGAAGTAAGTACTTCACAGCTTTGTTATAGATATCCTATGGGTCACAATGGGGGCTGGTTTCTGTCTTTGTGTTTACTGATCTCTTTCCCACAACAAACCCATTACTGTCTCCTCAGAAGTAACTCCCATTGTGGTCAATGAGGTCCTGCAGGTTAAAATGGGGGCTGGTTTCTATCTTTGTGTCTCCCCCCCTCCGTTCCCAGCACAAGCATGTATGTGTCTACTCAGAAGTAACTACCATTGTGCTCAATGAGGCTTTCTCCTGAAATGCAGGTACATCCGGACTTTCAGGGGAAAGGAGAAGCGGGGAGGCCTCCCTTATTGGTTGAGCAGCCCCTGCCAGTCCAACCCCCACCCCACCAGGAAGTATGTTCCATGAAGTGATTTTTACTGGTTCAGAGAATTTGCTTGTGGAACCCTGCTCACAGCAAAACTGATTCCTTTTTGAAAAAACTGGTACTCCTCCATTAGCTTCTCCTTCTGTTGTTGTGGGAACACGGCCCTGGTTATACCAATTTTTCTTTATTTCAAATGTGGGATGGGGGCTTGCTGTGTTCCTGCCATTGCTAAACAATTAGGAGTAAGGAATCTTTACTAATCTAATTCAGATCACCCAGAGATGTACCAGTAGATCCCAACTATCTTCTGCCACCCTTGACTTAACAGGAAATGCAAGTTATCTCTTTGTGTTGTGATGTAACTTCATCATCTTCCCTTGCAAACTGTCTGAAATAAAACAGTTATTGAGTTCCACCAGATTATTATTTTTTTTAACTTGTTTCCTTACAAGGAGTTGGAGAAATATCTGCCAGGAATTCTTTTTACTGGGAGTGAATGGCCCCTGAGATCCCTTTCGGTTGTATCATGTTATGATTTTATTAATACAGATGTGTGTGTGTGTGTGTGTGTGTGTGTGTGTGTGAAGCCTTCTTTGCTATTTATGCATATCAAGAAGCCTCTTTTCTGACCCTTTTCTACCTTTGTAGAGCCAAAATGTGTTAGCTGGATGTGAAATGATCCACAGAGATTATGGCTTTTCCTATACCCTGTTTGTGGAGCGCTTCAGCTACATGATACTGTTCAGGTGTGATTTCATATTTGAAGTACTCAGGGCCAGAGTACAGCTAACAGTGTGGCCCAATTGCTTTTGGCATAAAGTCATGTCCACAACTGCCAGCTGCCATTATATCAGTGGAAGCTGAGCTACAGGCAAAACCTCGGTGGTGCAATCTCGGCTGTATGCTGTTCCAAAATCGCCTGAGCTGACGTAGCATTTATATTTATATAATGCATCTCAATTGTCCCGATTGCTTCACATATGTTAGTATGGGAATCCTTATATAACTGCCCTGCACGTGGTCAGTGTTGTTGTACCTGTGGTGGCACAAGAGATCCCGCTGCCTGAGGTGGAAGGATGTACACTGCAGCTCCCCCCACTGCCGTCACCGCCATACACAACCCCAAAGGAAAGGTTGGGGGGCAGCCTTTGTGGGTTCCTCCAGGCAGTTTCCAGGGCCATCTCACCCACAATGCCTTGCTTTGAGGAAGGACCCTTCCAAGTGTGTCATTTGGACCAGGACAGCTCTCCAGAGAGGCTACCCACCCAATCCCTTGCTCTGAGGACCCTCCCAGAGTGAGTGGCCTCTCCAGAAGATCTCTTGCTCTGGGAGAGTCGTCAAAGTGAGAGTTTCAGTGGGTAGGCAGGAAGCCTCTCCGAAAAGGCAGGTAAGCTGCTTTGTGCAACCAGCACAAATTGGGATCTCTCCAAAGAGTCTGCCTGATCTCTCACTCTGGAGAGAGTCCTTAAAACAAGAGTTTAAGGACAGGCTGCTGCATGGGGCCCCCCTGGCCATTCTCCTGCTGTTGCACTTGCCATAGCAGGCAAGAAGGGCCAGTGCAACAGTGCCTGCAGCCTCCTGATGGGAGGGAATGGCAGCAGTGGAGGCCTCAGTGCCTGCAGGGGGCTTCCTGATCTGCTGCCTGAGCAGGGGATTCACTCTGCCTCATGGGAGGGCCATGAGGCAGAGTATTATATTGTACCCCTATTGCAGATGTGCTGACTGAGGCTGAAATACTATTTTTCCTAAGACTACCTAGCATGTTTGTAGGTGAAGTGATTTGAAGCAGAGACTTCTCATGCTTTTAGCTACTGTATTTTCCCATCTTTTCATGCCTCTCAAGGCTGTAGGAGATGCTTTGGATTGGGAAGGTCAAGCAGATTCTCTCTCTCTCTCTCTCTCTTTCTTTCTTTCTGAAATGCTGTAGAACTCATAGTTTAAGGGGGAAAAACAGTATGATAGATGCTGCTTAACTCTGGTACTTTCTGTTATATATGTTTCTATCCAAAACATTTTCATTGGGTGCAGTTCCAGTTTTGACACAGAAAAGTTAACAGCCTATAAGTCTTGAATTGGCATATCAGAAAGGGACCACTTACAAGCTACAGTGGACAGAGAGTACTATGTTGGTGGTGGCAAAACCGAAGTTTGAATGCCTCACTTTGGCTCAGCAAGATCAACACCTCAAAAACGAAGGAGACCACAGTACTGCCATTTCTGTTCTGTGGTGTGTTGTGGAGTTGTTTTCTTCCAAAAGAAAGGACATCCGTTATGGAACTGTGATCTTCTAGAACAATAAATCAGTTCCATTTAAAAGAAAAGTGTCCATTAAAAATAACAAAAAATAAAAAGGTAGTGTTAGATCACTTGGTGGAAGACTCTGAAATCCACAAACATTACTCAGAAACACAGATATGTGCAACAGAGTTGCATGTAATAATACTGTGCTAGGGAATGGTCTCTGGAACTTGTGGAGGTGGCTTTATGCAAAGCACATGGGGATACATTCTGCAGTGATTTGGGGTGGTACAACATGGAGAAGATCAAAACGACTCAGGGCATATGTAGTTTCATGATTCTTTGTTATGTGTAGTTTCATAATCCTTTTTTAAAAAAAACATAAACAACTTCCCATGCAGCCAACGACACTGCAGTTTGAAGCAGAAGACCAATCCAAAGATTTCTGAACTCTTTTCTTTGTGTCATTTTTCTGCTAAAAGTCACTCCCCCCAATTTGCATTTACTCCCATTAGGGAAAAGATATGGGTGCCATGTTTCTGATGAGCTTTATATTTTCTAACTCTCGCCCTTCCCCTAATTTCAGATATTCCATTTGTAAAAACTGATCATTTGTTTACCAATTTAACACTGTTTAATTTTAGGTCAGATTTCTTTAATGCAGGACCAGTTCTCGTAAAGCCAAGTTTAATAGCTATATGTTAGGAACATAAGAATTGCCTTATTGGATGAGGCCAAGGGTCCTTCTAGTCTAGTGTGCCTCTGGAAAGCTCTGAAGCAGGGTATGATGGAGGCAGGCCTCCTCCTGTTCTTTCCCCCAAGCATCTGCTACACAAGATGAACAGCCTCTTAACATAGAAGTCCTATTTGGTAATTGTGGATACAGTCATTGATAACAGATTGATTCACAGAGTAAAGTCTGTCTCAAATTAATCATAGGAAGCAGTCTTATACTGAGTCAGACCCTGGGTCCATCTAGCCCTGAACTGCTGACACTGACTAGCAGTGGCTGTTCGGGGGTTCAGGCAGGATTCTTTCCTAGCCCTAGCTGGAGAAGTTGGGGATTGAACCTGGGACCTCCTGCATGAAAAGCGGGTGCTCTACCACCGGGCTATGGATGATTCTAGTGGAATCATAATTCCACTGGGATGTGTTGATTGCCACTATCCCCAAATTGCCTTCTTCATGGTTTTGTAGAAACTATTTTCAAATACTGAATACTGAAATTTAAGTAGGCAATCATATGCTTGTTTACTCAGAAGTAAGTTCTGGGTTCATTGAGGCTTATTCCCAGGAAAGTGTGTAGGATTGCAGCCTATGGAACTACATTTTCCACCCAGCCCATCATGCTCCTTAAGATTGATCCCAAATGCCCTCTTCACAACACCAGATGAGCAGCAAATGAGGACTGGAGAGATACATTCACAGTGACTGTCCCACTCCATCCCACCACCTCACCCCAGCCATGGATGCTTGTTTTTTGGCCCCAAACCATGACATTTTTAGAATAAGTATCTTGGATTTCTTATGGGGATTTGCATTGGTACATGCAAGATTTCCTATGACGGTTTGCATTGGTAAATGCAAGATTTCTTACAGGAGTTTGGTACATGAAATATTTCTTATAGGGGTTTGCATTTGCAGCTGGTGGAAAGTTGAGATTTTAGCATCCATCTTGGATTAATTGTCTTAATTGGTTTACCTGGATATTTTATATAGGGTTTAATTTCTTTTTACCTGTCCCAAGTTATCTGGATACTAGTAATAGAATGTGATGGTTAATTATTAAGTTTTAAAATAGGGGTGTTTAATAGATTGAGCATTTTGGTCTATTACACATACCCCTGGAGGTGATATATCATTGCTTTGATGAATGAGCATAAGGGTCCTACTAGTCTACCATGCCCCTGGGAAGCTCCAAGTAGGGTGTGATGGAGAGTAGGGATGGATGGATGAAGCTTGCGTGCCCCCAGACCTGCACTCGAGGTCCCCCCCCACTCACTGAGCCACCTGCACTTACCCTGGACCTATCTGCAATTGCCACAATCGTGAACATGTGCACATCTAGTCTTACGCAAAATGGTGCCATGAATGCCAGATATACATGAGATTACAGGCGTAAATGGCCCATTTATGCAGGGGCTTGGTGGCTGTGGTGGTGGAGAGTCCACCAGACTCCCAGACCCAATCAGGTGCTCACACCATCCCTAATGGAGATCAACCTACCCCTGTTGTATGCCTCTCAGTGCCAGTTTCTGAGGAACACGAGTGGGATGGTGCTATTGCAATCATGTCCTCTTGTGGGCTTCCTATGGGCATCTGGTTGACTGCTTGTGGGAACAGAATGCTGGACAAGATGGACCCTTGGTCAGATCCAGCATGGCTTTTGTTATGTTCTTATTGCTGCAATTGCTTAACTATTTATTATAATAAATAGTTTTCTCAAATACTTCATTACTTATAGGACAGGTATGGTAATCAAATTAGAAAACTATCCCTCCTTCTCCTCCTCTTCTAAACTGCCCTCCAATACCCCCCCCCCATAAATGCCCCCTTAAAAATACAAGATGAGCAGCAAATGAGGACTACGTTCCTGAAAGTTGTGGCTTTGGGTCACCCACTAGTTAGCTCTGTAATTCTGAGCTTTCCCAGTGAGTGTTGATTAAAAACAAAGAAAAGCGAAACTCATCTGCTTTCTGAGAAGTCTCTCCTGATTTGTACTGCTGGTGCGTGTACACTGATGGTGCCAGATGCATGCACTTCACTGTATTGCCTTGTAGAAATTGGGTCCCAAATACTAGCCATGGCAAAGAGTGGCTTGGAAATTCAGCCAGTATAACTTTCCAAAAGAACACCTGGGAAAGAGAAAAAAACATTAGATCTGCTCGGGGGACAAAAAACTGGATTAAAAAGCAATGCAAGAAATATTTGAGGAAACAGATTCAAATAAAAAGAAAATTCCCCCTGCCCACTATTTGGTCAGGAAGAGTTAACAGAGTTAAAAGATAGGCATGTATGAATTAGCAAAACCCAAGCTCTTCAGAGTCCTCTGAATTTCACCTCAAAGCTCGTTCTTACTCATGTCCACATCAGATTGCATTTCTTGCCTTTTTTTTCCTTTTTGCATTTTTTCTTTTTGCATGAACATTTATGTGTTTCTTCCAAATGTGTGCATCAATTGTGTGCATTTAAAAAAACAACAACAATGTAAGCATTCTTCTTCCATTGATTAAAGTGTGTTTGTGTGCATTTTTCAAAAACATACATTTTTCATGTGCATTTTTCAAACACATTTTTGGTTTTGCAATTCACACTGCACTCTCAGAAATGTATGGGCTTCAACCACAGATTGCTTTTGAGTCCACGTTTGGGTCTGGGAGGTCTGAATTGGGTAAATTTTGGTCAAAAATGAACAAATGTATTTCTCATACATCCCTATAAAAGTCTGACAGTTTGGGCTTAACATTAAAGGAATATGTGCATATGCCTACAAAGAAACTGACTTTGTAGTTCACATAGATGCATAGCAACAGACATATATATATATATATATATATATATATATATATTAGCAAGAACAAGGAGTTTAATATAGATGCATTTTCATGCATGTAACTGCAGAGCTCCTGGCTTTGGGTATTTGTTCTGCTGAATACTGACTGTGCATGTGCAAAGTCTCATTTTACACTCTGAGCAGGTGAGGAACTTTTTTGGGAAAAATTCTGCTCATTTTGTAATAATGCCAAGCACTAACAAATTCATAGTCCAAAGCAGGTATAATTGTGAACTTTGACCACATCACTAAACCCTACAGCAGGGTTAAGCAACCTGATGCTCTCCAGATGTGCTGGACTACAAGTCCCGTAAGTCCCAGCCAGCATGGCCAATCGCCAGGTGTTATGGGATCTGCAGTCTAAAACATCTGGAGGGTAACAGGTTGCCTACTCCTTCACTTTACAGTCCACGGATGTTAGCTCTGTGGCTTACATGGCAAAACTAACCTAATGACAAATAAGAGTAAACAACATTCTTTGAAAGACATACTTGTAAAAAACTAGTTCCTTCCTATGGAAAGTGAACACGCATTCTGTGAATATCTTTGACCTAACCTTCCTTGCAGTTTATAAAGAAAATTGTAGTTTGTTTGTTTGTTTGTTTATTTATTTATTGCATTTCTATCCCGCCTTTTTTCCTCTTGCAAGGAACCCCAGGTGGCTTACATGATCCTCCTCCTCTCCCTTTTATCCTCACAACAACAACCCTATGAGGTAGGTTGGGCTGAGAGTCTGTGACTGGCCCACAGTCACCCAGTGAGCTTCCATGGCCGAGTGGGGACTAGAACCCAGATCTCTGGGCTCCCAGTCCAACACTCTAGCCTGTGAATATAGAGTGATAAACCTGTACCATGGATGCAATGCCTAGAGGATCCTAACATGACTTAATATTTATTTGCCGTCGTTATATCCATTTTCCTTCCATGGTGGAGATCAAGGCAATATATGTAGCAATAGCAATACATGTCAAGGCACTGACCAGACCCAGCATAGGAAGCTGGCTTAAATGGAGTCAGCAAACATGTCAATAGCCCCACAATTATGGCAAAAACCACATGAAACTCAGATAAGATAAGAGTATGTTTGATATATATTAAAAAGATAGGTGCATGTACACCAAACTAAACTTGCAGGGGCAAGTAAAAGCACCAGGTCTCAAGCTGACAAATCTGGCCCTCAGGGTCACAATCTGGATCTCTGGGGTTTCCCAGCTGGCAGCACCCCTTTCTCCTGATTCCATTTCCATTCCCCCAACTCTCCTAACCCCTTTTCCTTGACTGCCAGTTGCCTGGTGGTTTCCCACCTTTTTGCAGTTCTTTTTCCCATTCAAAAATGTTGAATAGCTTCTCCCAAGTCTTAGTTATTGGCAGTAAAAGTAAACTAAAATATACTAATGTATTTGTGATTTTGGCCACACACCCTTTTCCTTCCCCTTTTGCTTTTGGCCATACCCACCACTGGACTGGTAGAGCAATACGACAAAGGAACCGATTACCTAGGGAGGTGGTGGGCTTTCCCACACTGGAGGCATTCAAGATGAAGCTGGACGGCCATCTGTCAGGGATGCTTTGACTTGGATTCCTGCATTGAGCAGAGGGTTGGACTCCATGGACCTACAGGCCCCTTCCAACCCTACTGTTCTATGATTCTATGAATGTGACCCCTGGAGCCCTTGGGCTGAAAGAGTTCTCCACACCTGCATGAGAAGGACTGGGAAGTCTCTGTGTGCCTCCCATATCACCATGCCATCCTCCTTCTGTTGGCCTTGCAAGTCAAACATGAATGGGGAGGGCTGGATGGGGACATGGGAGGCACAAAGAGACCTCCCAATCTTTTCTAACTATCCACCATGCTTCTTGCATGCTTTGGTAGGGGATGAAGAAACAGGGGTGTATTCAGCTTTATTTGGATCCTCCAGAATATGAGCAATGTCAATGGATTGAGTCTATAATATGAGGTCATCAGATGGGATACTCTTGGTGGTTCTGCATGGACCTGTAGCCTGGTTGGAGTCCACCTGGAGTAAAGCCTTTAGTATGGTGGTTCCCTTTCTGCAGAACTCTCTGTCTCTGGAGGCTAGGCATGCACCAACATTTGTGCTGGGTTTGGTGCCCATTGAAGACATCTTTATTCCAACATGCTTTCCTTGATGGACGAGCCATGTTTTTTATAGGTTTGTATTGGTATTCTTTTAAGAAAACAAAACACACAAAAAAACTTTTAATATGGTGCTTTACTCCTTTTATCTTATTTTCCACTGCTCTGGAATCTGTTTAGATGTGAAGTGGTATATACATGTAAAAAAATAAAATAAAGAATATATGATACCTCTAAAAAAAAGCGAAATATCTCACATATGTAGCATACCATGCAAATTCTTTATTTCTATCCTGGACTTGCAATAAAATTATTCCTGTCAATTAGTGCATTTCATGGGGATGGAATGGCGGTAGCATCATTCATCCATGCAGAGAAAGAGAGAGAGCGTGCGCGCTAGTAATTCTGAAACTCTGTGTGTGGCTGCATTTCATATTGAGATGGCATAAAGTAGGAGGGAAGGATTGAGTCATCTGTGTGAAGAGGAAAAAAGCACATCCTTATACTTTTGCAGCACATTCGTGATCTCCACTGTGCACATCCTTAGCCTGTGTGACTCAAATCCTCAATCTGGTCTTCATGATTAAGCAATTGTAATGTCAAAATCAATTGCAAACTGAAGTTGCCCTTTTGGAACGTTGTGTTCTTATTTATGGTGAAAGCACCTACGTTTTTTTTTTTTTTAAATAATCACACATTTCTTGCCTGTTTTGGGGGGACAATGGCATTTGTTTCCAGAGAAGGGTAAACTGCTAGGATCATAGAGATGTCTTATACTGAGTCAGACCGTTCCTCCATCTAGCCCAGTATTGTCAACACTGACTGGCAGCAGCTGTCCAGAATTTCAGGCAGGAGTATTTCCTAGCCCTACCTGGATAAAACAGGGATCGAACCTGGAACCTTCTGCATACAAAGCACGTGCTCTACCACTGAGCGGTGGCCCCTTCTTTATTTTTGAGACCTTGTTTATATTTACCTAGAGTGGTGTGGTGTGGCTGCTGCTGCCCCTGTAGTTTCATCCAAATTGCTCCGGGTAATGTGTCTTTCATCCACATAGGTAGGGTTGATCATTTGACTATGTGCTATTCTATCAACGTACTTTTTAATAGGGATTTACACCACAAGTATGGAACATAGTCACAAAATCTGCCCTAGGCGCATAGACAGAAAATATTGAATTTGCTCCCAAGGTATTCTGGGTAATGTCTATGTTTTTCGATTGATTGAAAGAGCTTTCGGCCACTCTTCAGTAAATGCATCAGGTTGGCGTACAGCGTAATAGTAAAAAAATCTATATAAAAATTACAATTAACAAGCACAACGGCAGCATAAAAAATGAACATGAACATTCAGCAGAGCAGACAAGACCCACTCAGTCTGCCAGTTTCAACTTAAGGCTTGGCAACAAAGTTGGAGCTAAACTAGCCTTGCTTGGGAGGGCATTCCATGGAAGTAGTACTGTGCCCTCTCTCTAGTCACCATCCATGTAACATCATATGGTGTGGTCCCCGTGTGGAGACCTGATGGACCATCATAGAATCATAGAATCAGAGTATTGAAGGGTTAGAAGGGACCTATAAGACCATCGAGTCCAACCCCCTGCTCAATGCAGGAATCCAAGTCAGAGCATCCGTGACAGATGGCTGTCCAGCCTCGCCTTGAATGCCTCCAGTGTGGGAGAGCCCACTACCTCCCTAGTTCATGGGTTCCATTGTCGTATTGCTGTAACAGTCAGGAAGTTTTTCCTGATGTTCAGCCGGAATCTGGCATCCCGTGAGCCCATTATTCCATGTCCTGCACTCTGGGATGATTGAGAAGTGATCCTGGCCTTCCTCTCTGTGACAACCTTTCAAGTACTTGAAGAGCATCATAGGGGATGAATGCAGTGTTTGCCTGTTTGGCCATGTGCAACTCTGGGTAACCACAGAGGCAGTGATAATTGTGTTGGCTCCAAGTGATATGTATACAAGAAACTTGGAGGAATTCTACTCATGGTTATCATGAGCCAAAGGAATTCCAGGGTCACCTCTCTTTAAATTAAATATTGGTTGCAGTATTGGACTCTTGATTTCACAGGGCCTGGTTTTAGAATGAGACTGAAATTAGCAGAGATGCTAGATCCTGGTTACTTACAAAGGTGGCTGACTTCTATCATTTGGATGGTTCGCAGCTTCTTGTAGGGCAATTATCTATCAATACTCTCTTAATCATTAGATTCCAAAGTTTGCAGCAATTATGTTACTTAGAAGTCTTTATGTTTTCCCCAAATTAAAGGCACTATGTACCAGAAATACACTTTCATATTTTTTATTATAGCTTTTATGTTCAAAGTTAATGTTCACCTTTCCATTTGGTACTTGAGACTTGTCATTAAAGGTATTCAGTATAGGATGCAAATAATGGTTACGGTGCTCCTGAAAGACCCATGTGCCCTACTTCCAAGGCAGAATGCTCCTAGATCCCCATGTGTTGTTTTCTGGAGAAGCAAAACTAGGAAAGCATCAAATCACTTCCCTCTGCTTTTAAGAAATGTGATTTAGCTTGCAATTATAAGAACACTTTCTTGGAAGTAAGTGCCAGTGAAATCAAGTGGACTAAGAGATTGGCTTGCATTGCATTCTGTATGGAAAGGCTATAAGAAATGGTGTCTCTATAGGAAGCCCAGCCATAACATGTAGAATTACTTTCTGTCTAGGTTGCCACAATCCTGTTATGAGTTCCTTTTGTGGATATCTAGGATAGTAAAGGATGCCATCTGGCAAACCTAGCCAATTCAGTATAATCTCATTGATCATACCATACTTCTATGTATTATACCTACCTTCCCCAGCTTGGTACCCTCTGGATGTATTGGACCTCAGTTCCCATCAGCCCCTGGCCAGCATGGCCAATAGTCAGGAATGCTGGGAGTTGTAATCTAAAAGACCTGGAGGCACCAGGTTGGGGAAGGTTGTCTTACACAATTGCCTTCAGTTTGGCTGGATAAAGGGGCTTCCATAGATGATTCTGCAATATAAACAATAAACCACATGGCAAGATATTATTAGATGATTGCCAGTTCCTCTGCAGTTGGCTAATCATACCCTGAGTGTCTGCAATAGAGCTGAAATGCTCACTTTAAGAACGAACCGATCAACATTTTTGTTCATGTTTATTAGCTTAATTTGTATTAAAAGCTAATGCAGATGGTAACCAAGAGTCACAGAAGTTTTAATAATACGTTTTAAATGCTGAATGTATTGTGTGTCATGGTGAAATGGAAGGAGCGGTGACCAACAAACCCATATTGATAACGATAGCATTGTGCAATCTTGTCCACTCAGATCCGATTTTAATATTGCGTTCCTCACTGGCAGGGTCCCATTAGCAACCACTTACACTAGTGTATTCCCATAGAGGTCAATTGGGCTCCTCCTCTATAAAAAGACATGGAATTTCTCCCCTTCCATTTAGCAGAAAATTAATCTGTTATGGGCAATGTGATAAATATCTCCTAAAATGTGATACTTTTCTTTTATCTTGCAAGAGTACTTTATTCAATAAATCAAAATCTTATTTAACTCTTGGAAACCAAATTAATGGCTGTTTTTGAAATGTTGATACAGGGAGTGCAGAACTTATGTTTATACATTCCGCAAGGATGAAAATGGTTAGGTTACACTCACAGTGGAATTCAGTAAACTGCCATGCAGTTTGGGTGCTATATCCCATGTGGTATCTTGATAATCAGCTGCCAGCCATATCACAAATACCATGTAATAATAAAAGTTTATAATGATTGTATTGTCAGTAGACACATATCACACCTTATCACTGTAAACTGAAAGTGCAGCCCTATCAGCCAGTGTTTAGACTATAGGATTAGTACATGGCAGAAATTCTTATCGTATGGAGATAATTTTCAACAAAATCAGTGCTTTTATACATTCTTCCTTAGGAACATGTCTCCTTGCATTTCTGAAGAAAAGATAATAAGGGCATAGAGGACATGATCCAGTCAAAATTAAACACTTTTAACTCCCTGTTGATTTCAGAGGGAGAGATAAACCTGTGCTTAAGGCTGTAATCCTATACACACTTACGTGGGAGCAAGCCCCACTGAACACAATGGTACTTCTGCGGAAACATGCATCCAATTATTCTGTAAGTCTCTCCTACTGAAATGAGTGAAAACATGAATTGCTCAGATCTCGCCCTATTTTTTTCAATTATATACTTTATGTTGATAAGTTCTGATTTTTATTTTCATTTTTTGCCCTTCATTTCTGATATTTGAAATGCAAATTCTCTTAAAATTATATCAAATCTTGTGAGTTTTGTTCTCAGGAGAGTAAGGTGGGAATAAGGATGTCCTAGAATTCTGCAATGGAATCAAGTGAGTTTGGATTTCTATGAATCTGACCCATGGATTCTGCAGCGGACTGACTTTTCCTGAATCACATGGATTCTCGCGGACTAGTGGACTGTTTTTTGTTTTACTTTCCAGAATTGTATGCAAATGTCATAGAAAAATACATAACATTTTAAAAAAGCAAAAAGTGTGCTTTTCCTTCTGGGCTAAAGCATGAAAATGGGCACTTGTGCATTTGGGAGGACTTTGTGCATTTTTGCAAGTGCAAAATTGTGCAAATGCATATTTGCACAAATATAGGAAACTGGGAAAAACACACAATTCCATCAAGGAGTGGATGACAAGATGAAATATATCCAGCAATCTGCAAATTGCAGATGGAATGGATTTGACAAAATCTGGACATCCCTACATGGGAAAGACTGTAGCTGAATGGTAGATACAATACTTGGCATGCAGGAGGTCTCAGGTTCATCTCTGGGCAGGGTTGGAAAAGATTCCCTGCTTGAAAACCCAGAGAGCTGTTGCCAGCTGGTGTTGACAATACTGAGGTAGATAGACCAGTGACTTGACTTGGTATATGGAAGCTTCCTAGTTGGATTTTAAATAGTCTGTGCCCCAATATGGTCCAGAATACTGGTGGGAGCTGGGCAGCTGGCTCCTATGACACTGATCCTGTGCTAGCTGGACTGGTGGCCAGTGCATTTTGGAGACAAATTTAAATGGCTGTTTTTAACTTCAAAATCCTTAAAGACTTTGGGCCCAAGTTACTTGAAGGACTCTCTTCGCCTGTACCACTCTGCTTACACTCTGAGGTCATCAATAGAGGCCCTTCTCACTTGCCCGCTGCAAAGGGTGGTAAGGTTGTTGAATACAAGGGAGAGGGCCTTGTAGGTAGTGTCCCTGCACCTCTGGAATGAGCTTCCATAAGGGGTTCATCAGGTCCCTACTTTGCAGATTTTCAGGAAGGCTCTGAAGACTTCTTGTTGGTCTTTTCTTAATTGTATTTTGGGGTTGATGGTCTTATTTGTGATTGCTTTTTAAAACAGTTTTTTTTTTTTACTGTTTTGTATTATTTATTTTATTATGTACCCATAAAAGCAGTCCAAAACTAATTTTAAATCAGTAAAGATAGGACAAAAGATATATTTGTACTGAAGAAGTTAATCCCGGGCAAATTTAGGTTTTCCCCAAACTATTTTTCCTTTTAGATCTCTGTATTTGTACATGTTATTTTTGGAAGGAGATTTTTTTCCTGGAGTGGGTTTTCATTTTTTTTTAAATGAAGTCTCTCTGTGTGTGTGTGTGTGTGTGTGTGTGTTTGCTTTTAGTTGAAATGAAAACAAGCAAAGACAGGGCATCAATTACAAGTTGAGCCTTGAAGTTCCAAGTCACATTTTCAGCTATAGTGCACTGTGTATTAGTGTTATCATGATTGTCTTTGGTGCTTGTATGTATGTAAATGAGATTAAAAATGAGATAAAGGCAGACATGGAAATATTTGAGACAAACCCAGAAAAAGATGAATATGCTATTAGGAGTGATAAAAAAATAAAATAGAGGCTCTTTTTAATTTGACAGTGAACCAAACTCAACAATTGCATGACACAAGAATATTCTTAACCATTTTTTCCCCTTTGTTTTATACCAGCTTTTTTAAAAAAAACATATCTAAGGCTTGTCAGCAATTCCATTACAAAACTGTCCTAGGAAATTTTTTGTTTGATTTATCAGCATAGTTCTGTAGCATTTAATACATGAAATGGACTCCTTTAGCCCAGGGTACAAGAGACAAGGGTCATCCCTGCAGGGGAGCTCAAAGTATGTCCACTGTATTACTATATAATATTTTCCCATCCTTCCCACTTCTCTCCTAGGCCTGTAGAGGACAGGATATTTGCATTGCTCCATGTTTCACCATTGGGACTTACTCTTGACTTGTAGGTATTTCTGCAAAAAGAGCTACCCACACCATAACCATATCCATGAATGTCTCAAGAAGATGGCAAATTGTGTTGAGGAGGTGTAAGGAAACTGGACAAAGCTTTCCAATGAAGGCTTATGTTAGTCTTTGCTTCTCCTCAGTCTTAACTACGCTTTGCTCTTAACCATCCTGATCTGTTCATTAGGATGTGTGTGAGGTTTACTCTGTATACTTCCAAGCATACTTGTGGATGAATTGGGGATTAATAATAATATTAGATTATTATTCTAATAATCATGAATATGGATCCAGTCTGGATTAATGCAGAATTACAAAGGTGTGATCTTGTTTGGTGAGCCCAGGAATTTTGGGAATGGGGCATGTACTGTGGTGTGTGTGTGTGTGTGTGTATGTGTATGTATGTATGTATCCATGTGACAGTACTGTTATAACATTTGGGTTGGAACAAACAAATATTTATCTACCATTTGTTTTGGTTGGAGAATAGCAAAGAAATACCTTAGTTACACCCATTAGGGATGTCAGTTTTGACTGAATCAGTCAGTTTTGCTTTTTCCTGCATTCACATTTTTTAAGTCTTAAGTTCTTTCTCCCCCAAATATGAAGAACTGTGTGAATGTTTGTAAATTCTTATTGAAACCAAACCAAAACAAAATTCTTACTGATATGCACCTGTCAAATTCAATAGGTCCAGCTATTCCCAGCATGGATAGGACCATGATGTACCTTCCTGCCATATAACTCTTAAAGATGATGAGCCTGTTAATTTAACTACACATAAATTCAAAGTCAGAATTTTAAGTGCTAAGCACTCAAAGCACCAGGCCTGGGTGGATGAATCCATTAGTTTTGGTTTGTCTTTTTTTTTTCTTTGTCTTTTTTTAAATCTCAAGTTCTTTTTATCATGAAAGTTGAGAACTTTGAAAATTTTGGTAAATTCTTATCAAAACTGAAGTGAAACGAAATTCTCATTCATCCCTAATTATACCATGATCATTTGGAAGGTGAAAATGTGGCTTGGCTTAATTAGGTAAGTCATTGGGCAGGCAAGTCGGGGGGGGGGGCTCTGTGTACATGCCCCACCTCTTCCATTTTTCCATAAAGGCCCCCACTGATGCTCTATGTTAATGGGCATCAAAACCCAAAGGCAACCCTGACCATATCTCCAAAGATTAAGAGAAAAGCTCCAAGAGAATATTTATTTATTTATTTATTTATTTATTGCATTTATATCCTGCCTTTTTTCCTCCAAGGAACTCAAGGCAGCATACATGATCCTCCTCCTTCCTCCATTTTATCCTCACAACAACAACCCTGTGAGGTAGGTTGGGCTGAGAGTCTGTGACTGGCCCAAAGTCACCCAGTGAGCTTCCATGGCCGAGTGGGGACTAGAACCCGGATCTCCCGACTCCCAGTCCAGCACTCTAGCCTTGCTTCTTTCTCATCCTATCCCTGGGCAGATGACTAAAAATATATGGCTCTATGATCACTCCTGCTTGCCACACTTCCAACCTCCACATGTTGGTTAGGTCTTCTGCACAGAGTATAACTGCGTACAAGCTATGCACACATAGGCTCTCATTCTTATGATCTATACTGCTTGTATGCGTGTACGCAGATGGTATCAACACGTAGAGGGCTTGCAACCCTGATGGACTGCCTCTTCCAATATGAACCTACCCATACACTATGATCAACATCTGAGGACCCTGTCCCAGAGCCTCCTCCAAGGGAGGTTCAGAGGATGGCAACAAAGGAAAGGGCCATCTTGGTGGTGCCCCCCCAATGGTGGCAACATTGCTCTCTCTAATGAGATCCACATGGTGGCAACATTGTCATCTTTTTGTTGCCAGGTTAAGACTTTCCTCTACTCCTAGGCAGTTGACAGCATATGATGGGGCTTTTTATTGTTAGTTTTTTATTGTGTCTTGGTAGTTTTATTGTTTGAAACTGTTTACATTTTTGTATGGTATAAGTTTTATATTACACTTTAGCTTGTTGTGAACTGCCCAGAGAGCTTTGGTGATTGGGTACTATAGAAATGTAATGAATGAATGAATGAATGGACAAATGATCACATACATGTCAAGGGTAGGGAACTGGGTCAGATCCCACTTCTATACATTGATTATCCCTAGAATTTTAGTTGACTGAATAAGGCTTATCTGTAGCTTCCTTGGGGAGAACTTGGAGGTACAGGCAAGTAATGTAAGGGGTCCAAACCCACACACTTTCCATTTGGACATGAACAATACACTTCTTTCATACTTGGGGTATAGTGGGGAGAGCAAGGGATTTGAGACTGGAAGAGATTTGAGACTAGATATGTATAGGATTGCAGCCAGTTTAAGTAACTTGCATGTAGCTGTTCAGTTGTTTTATTTTTTTTTATATATATATATATTAACAATAGATCTGCTTTTATCGATGGATTTGAGCATATAAACATTCCATAGCAAACACACAGATACACATTGACATAATGTGGTTGAGAGTTTACAGTTCATATATAACTTGTTCTATTTAGGTGTAACTGTTCAACATCCATTTTTGGAATACCTTTAATTCTGTAAACTTCCAACTTGCATATAGATGTCTGTATGCAATTCCTGGATGAGATACTAAGTTTGCTTGTAATCCTATTTTTGTATATGTTAGTCAAATATATATTTCTATTGTATTTATTATAATATTTTATTCCACTTTGTTAGCTGCTTTGAGAATTTCTTTTTAATGGAAAGGTGGAGTAGTATATTCTTGAAAAATAAATAAATGCTATGGACCAGTTTAAACATTCAGGAGCATCAAGTGGTAAAGCTTTGGTGGATTGTTATCAGTTCAGGTAGAATGCAGTGGATAGGGTGATCATCATTACCAAACAAGAGGAGAAAAAGAGGACACAGATTTGCATAAAATGTGCATATGCATACACAGCAACTTCTGGCAAGTGGGAAAATAGCATGTTGAAGAGAAACCTAAATTGAACCCATCTCCCTGACATGCTAGTTTTCTACAAAAAGGAATCCCCACTCCCACCTAGGGATGGACGAAAGTGACTTATCTTTCGCGGATTATGTTGATGGTGTGAGGGGGGAGGCATTCTGTCCCTCCCCCTGGAATCCTGGCCGGGGGGGGAGGCGCTCCGTTCCTCCCCCCGGAATCCTCGAACGGCCGGCCGTACTCCGTGGCAGCTCTGCGGAGCAGCCAGCCACGCCCGGCCCAGCCAGGCCAGAGCCGTCCACAGCTGGATTTCCGGTTGCGGAGGGCTCTGGGTAAAAAAAACAAAAACAACCGTGTATGCAAATAGCGGTGGCTACGGCCGCCACCATTTGCGTTCCTTCTTTTTGGCCATCTTAATCTACGTAAATATTTACGTAGACTATGACGGCGAAAATAAAGGAGAACGCAAATAGCATAGCAGGTGCTATTTGCGTCCCTTTTTCATTCCCCATTTTAGCCTACGTAAATCTTTAAGACAGTAAAAAGAAGGAATGCAAATGGTGCGGCTGTAGCCGCCATCATTTGCGTACACGTTTTTTTTCTTAAACCCATCCCCAACCATGATAGGCTACGTAAAGATTTACGTAGCCTATCATGTCTTTTTCTTTTTTTCCTTCACAAGCCTGGAAATGGCGGCGGCGGCAGCTGGTTGGAAGACCGGCTGCTGCCGCCGCAGCCACTGCCGGAGCTGCCGCCGGAACCGCCGCTGCCAGGAAGATCCGCCCCAGGTAAGTCTCATCCCGGGGGGGATCCGCGGGGGGGCGGGGGGTGGCAGGCCGTTCCACCACAGCACTGGCATTCAGCCTCACCGAGATCCGTGGCGGAATTCTCTGACATCCCTACCCCCACCCCAGGATTATTCAAACATGTGATCTCCTCATTTGATGCCTAGAGTGCTGCAGTTCAGGGAATATTTTACTACTGAATATTTTACTAGTACTGGATTCTGCTGAATGTATAAACCAAACTCTGAAGGTGTGTAGTGCTACATGAAGAGGGGGTATGAGTTGCACATTAGCAGAAAGATGGGACGAGTTTAATATTGCTTGTTGGAAGTTGAAATATAGACAGTATGATCCAGATGAAACTGTTTTATGTGTCATCTATCACATAAAGGAAATATGGGATAATGAGGTATCACTGGCAAAATTCCTTGAGATTTCATTGGTCTAAAAAGTTTGAGCTATCAGAGATTACAAAGGTCTCATGCAGTGTGATAGCTATTACCCTACATGTTAATACAATAATAAAAATAAAATAAAAAATAGAAGAACATCTATTTTACATGAATAATGCTGTACCTTATCTGGTTCACTGTAAAGTATTTAACTTCTTTTTTTCCACTTCAGAGTCCTCCCCACCCCTCTTCCCGGTTCCCACTCAGTAGATGATGACTGGGAGCCAGCTTCCTTTCGTCTAAGTGAGAGCTAATTATCATAATTCCAGCTTCTAGTCAGTGTCTCCACACTTAGGGATGTACGGAACACCTACCTGGCTCTGCACCGGGCAATCCGCAGTGGGGGGGAGGTGCTCCATCCCTCCCCCCGGAATCCTCGATGGGGGGGGAGGCGATCTGGTCCTCCCCCCCAGAATCCTGCCTGGCCGGCTCTGCTCTGCAGCCAAGCCGCAGAGCTGCCAGCCGGCTCCAGCTGCCCGCAGCCGGACATCCAGCCGCTGGGAAGCCCTGCAGGGATACAAATGGCAGCTGTCGTAGCCACCGTCATTTGCGTCCCTGTATTGAGCCATGGTAGGCTACGTAAATATTTACGTAGCCTATCATGGCAGGGGGAAAAACCCTAGCGTACGCAAATGGTGATAACTGCCACCATTTGCATACGCTGGGTTTCCCCCCCCCCCGCCATGATAGGCTACGCAAATACTTACATAGCCTATCACAGCAGGGGTGGAAAAACCCCAGCGTACGCAAATCGCGGTAACTGCCGCCATTTGTGTACGCTGGGTCCCCCCCCGCTGTGATAGGCTATGTAAATACTTATGTAGCCTATCATGGCCTCCGCAGGGACGCAAATGGCATCCCTGCATTAGCCGTGATAGGCTACATAAGTATTTACATAGCCTATCACGGCTATGAAGAGGAGGAAGTGAATGGCGCCCGCAGGACGGCCGCCATTCGCAAAGCAGCATGGACGGGAGCAGGTAAGTGCCCCGTTTCATGCGCCTTTCGTGGGGTGGGGGTGGCGGGGACTTCGTCCCATGCGCCTTTCATGGTTTGGGGGGTGGGGGCTTCATTCCGCGATGGATTTTGGGGGGCCGAATGCACTGGCATTCGACCTCACCGAGATCCATCGCGGAATTCTCTGACATCCCTATCCACACTATAAAATGCTGTAGGTTTGCATCAAGTAAGCGTTCTTAAAAACTTTCTAAGTTATGGTAGGGAAAACTTACAGAATGGTATGCAACTGTGGCCTATGTTTATATTAGGGATGAGTGAACATGCAAGTTCGAATTGGTTGAGGTTCTCTGAATTCTTCCTCAAAGTTAGTTTCACCTTATTTGTGTTCCCGTTGCAAAACCGTCAGTTGTAAAAAATGCATATTTTTTTAAAAATGCATGATTTTTCCCAATTGGAAAAAAATGCACTTTTTAAAATGTGCATTTTCCTAACCAAAAATGTGCATTTCTCCCCATAGGCTAAACCATGAATGTTGAATTTGGGGGGGATTTGCGCAAATGTGCACTTTTGGAAGTGAGTATTTGCCCAAGTGTGCACTTTTGAACTTGAATGCAAGTTTGGGAAATTGCTAAATTTCCCCCAGGAATTTCATTCCTGCTCACATTTGGGGTTGCAAATGAGATGTAATTTGTGAACAGAAACGAAATTCTCAAAATCCCTAGTTTATGTGATTTTTTTTTCTTTTTATGGAGGAAGGATAACTATCTGTTGACAGTATTATTTTTTGTGGTTTATGATGACATCTCATGTAGGGATGTTGAGATCGTGTAAAATCTGTCTGTGTTTCATGGATTGTCAAACACCTTTTATTCCATCATCTGCCCATTGATGGAATTAGATATTTTTTGTTTCCAAACTTGTGCAAATTTACATTCATGAAAATGTGCATGTGTGAAATTGTGCAAATTCCCCCCAAATGTGCATTTTCATACTTTAGCTTATGGGGGAAATGCACATTTTTGGCCAGGCTTTTAAATGCATATTTTTCAACAGTTAAATTTGTGCAAAATTCAGGATAGTTGGAAACCCAGTCTGCAAGACCACGGAATATACCCAATAGGGGAAAAGCTGGTCCGCTGTGGAATCCATGGGTCAGATTCATGAAAATCCAAACTCATTTGGTTCCCTTCTGGATTTATCCCATATCCCTAACCTCATGAAGCACATCTTTACCATTCTAAAAAATAGCTAATCCATACATTTATGAATATCAATAGAGGAGCTTAGAGAAGTTGCTAGCAGTCTTAGCAACAACTTCTCGGCCAGACTTTAGGGATGTTGGAGAAATCCTCCACGGACCCCAATGAGGCCGGATTCTATTGAATCCGGCCCCCCGAAGTCTGCGGAGGATTGGATCTCTTACCTGCACCTCCAAGAGGAGTCCTCGTTGGCCAGATCCTCCCCGCCCGTCAGCTCTGGAGCAGACTGACTGAGGATGCAAATGGCATCCTGGATGCCATTTGCGGCAGCAGTTACTCCGGCCCACCAGCTATACGGCTGCCATGGCCATATCGCTGGCACTTTGGAGCTGTCTGGCGGCATTGTGGACTTGCCACAAAGTGAAGCCGGCCAGTGAGGATTCTGGGGGGGAGGGACGGATCACCTCCCCCCTGGTGGACCCCTGCGGATGCAAGGTAAGGGGTTTTTGTACACCCCTAGCCAGACTTGCTTTGCAAGGATGCCCCTCCCTTAACATGGCTCCCTTGTTATGTAAGGTTTCATGCATAGCCAGCCTGGTGGAGTGTCTGAGGTCTGCCTCCAACTTTTCCCACTTCACTCTGTGACAGACCCTAGAATCCCTCAAGTCACACCTCTCATTCTCCTCCCCCCCAAAAATCTGGGTTCTCATGGAGGTGGAAAGGGGGGCACGTTCAGGCTGAGCCGTCTGTGTGTAAAGGTCTTGGGAAGAAGGCCTTGCCATATCTGATCTCACTAGGGAGGGAGCCTCTGCCCTATTCTGGCTGTTCCCATTCTGAATCATAGCTGCTAGACATCTCCACATACTCAGATTCAGTCCTGACAATATCTACATCATAATCCTTTGAATAGGTGGCCTAAAATATACCACATAAGAATAATACAAGAACAGCAGATGTGGAAAGTGCCCAGGCAATATATTAATATTTCAAGTAAGGGCAAGATAGTAATGTAAAACAGTAGTAAAATAATGCCAAGGAGAAGCAATAACATACTAGTTCAATTCGTATTTTTAAAAACCCACAAAATCAATTGATTAAAATGATCAGATACATCAACATGGCAGTTTATTTTATTTTGAAATAAAGTTCAAAAAAGAGGCAACAAAATAGCAAAAGAACATACACAACAATACAACACAGAATTTCACTAAATAAATAAACTCACTGATTGTAATTCTTAATGTATCATGGACATCTTGTGGGGCAGAAAGAGTAAAACAGACTAAGGAGAAACTCACTATCTAATAATGACTATTGGATATGGAAGTTAGTATTGAAAGTGTGTGTGTGTTTCTGTATATATTATATATGCATTAGTCAGAAGAAATATAGAGAGAGACATCTGTATTTGATAAGAAATTTGATAAGTTTGAAAGGCTTGCAGAAAGGAAATACATGGAAATCGGTGTGTGTGAGATACACACACACACACACACACACACACATATATATATATATCTTCAAAAATGCAAAATGAACACCCTAATTCCTACCTTAAACACTTCCTCTTTTTGCCAGTAACTAAGACTTAGGAGAGGCATTTCAAGCTTTTGAGCAGGGAAAAACTGCACAAGAGCCAGGAAACCACTCACTCGGTGCTTGTGGGGAAAGGGTTGGGGCCAAGGTAAGAAGAGTGGCCATCTGGGGAACCTTGGGGGGCTAGATCTGCCCTCTAAGTGAACCAGATTTGGCTTGCAGGCCTGAAGTTTGACATCCCTGATCCAAGCCCCTGTCAATGCAGGAAATCCACAGCTCGAATTTTCCCAAGAGAAGGACTGTCCAGGCTGTACTTGAAGACATCCATCCAGGGAAAGCCCACCACCTTCTTACGAAAAGTTATTGTCATGTTAATAAAAGTGTCCAGTAAGCAGTGAATTAAAACAGGAACAAAACATGCACAAACACACACATGCTCTGTTACACAGTCCAACATCTTCTATGAGAAAAGTAGCTAAATTCTCAGAATGCACTTCTTTGACCTCTCCCCTTGCTCCCCTCGCCTTCTTCCGAGGGCCTGCTCTCCGTAAAATGCTTACACAAGGCTGTTTTATTCAAGAGAAAGCCTTTGATGTTGCAGAATGTCCTTCTTTCCGTCTCTCTTCATGCCTCAGTTTCTCATCTGGGTGATGGTGTTAATTAGTTCATTTCACAGGGTTACTTTGAGGGCTGTTTTTTAAATGTAAAACCTTTAAAGCCGAAAACTGACACGTAGGTGGTAATTATTAAGGGCAGGATTTATGCGTTATGTTTTTAAGTGTTGCTTGCTTTCCTATATTTATATCTACCCTTTAATATCATGTGAAAAGATCTTTCTCACCTCCTGTCGTCTAGCATTAATCAGAGACTACTTAGGGGTGAGGAACCTTCAGTTCAAGCAGGGATGGATGCCGCCTGTTGTCTTAATGGCGCTTAAAAAGCTGAAGTATTATAAATGCACAGAAAAAGGAAATAGCCGAATAAAATGAATGTTTGCATATTAAAAGAAATCTTCCATCATGAAGAAATGGGAGAAATCTGGGGCTCCAGGGGTTGGGGTGGTACACACGTTCAACACCACTGTGGGTAGATGGTCAAACTGCCAAAATGAGAGATGGGTGAGAAATTTCTTCAGTTCATATTTTAATGAGAACTTACCTAATTTCACACTTTTGAACCACAATGCTGCCAAACCTCAAATATCCTTTGAAATTCGCACCTCTCCAAATTTTGCAGTGGAGTTCTCCAATCAAGAAATGCGTACAAAAATGTGTATAGCAGAGGAAAGAAGGTGAAAATACATTATGTCAGGAACATTTCCAGCAATATTATGCACATATTATGTAAAACTAGAGATGGCGGAGAATTTCTCCCCGAAACTTCGGGGGGCCGAGCGCCAACGTGTTCGGCCCCCCGAACAAGTTTTGGGGAGAAATTCTCCGCACCCCCGTGCCCCCCACACCCCCCGGGATGGGACTTACCTTTGGCGAATGTCCCTCCCGGTGGCGGGTCCGGCCGGCGGTTCGGCGGGTGTTCATCTGGGACGGGAGCGGCAGCCGGTCTTTTGACCGGCTGCCGCCGCCGCCGCCATTCCAATCAAACAAAAAAAAACAAAAACGCCCCCGTGATAGGCTACGTGACGATTAACGTAGCCTATCACGGATAGATTTGCAAAGTCAGCCATGATAGGCTACGTAAATCGTCACGTAGCCTATCACGGGTGACTTAAAAAAAAAAAAAAAAAGCGTATACGGATAATGGCGGCCCCCATAGGGAGCCGCCATTCCCGTTCCTTATTTGGTCTCTGTAGTCTACATAAAGATTTACGTAGACTACGGTGAAAATAAGGGCAACGCTATTTGCGTACGCGCTTTTTTTTTAAAAAAAGTCACCCGTGATAGGCTACGTGACGGTTAACGTAGCCTATCATGGCTGACTTTGCAGATCTAGCCATGATAGGCTACGTTAATCGTCACGTAGCCTATCACGGGGGCGTTTAAAAAAAAACAACCTTTTGAGTTCACGGCCGGGCGAGGCGAGGCACCTCCTCCCCGGCCTGAATTTCGGCCAGGCGAGGCGGGAAGCCTCCCCCCCCCGGCCTGAACTTCGCGGGGGGAGCAGCGAAGTGCCTCCCCCCCACCGCGAACAAGCTTCGAGGACAGGTAAGTGACTTTCGTCCACCCCTATGTAAAACTACATACAAAAATGTGTGTATTAGGAGAAATGTACTGAAAAAATGCTGATGAATTCTTACAGTTTGGAATGAACCAGACTAACAACTGGAGATTAGGGATGGCGGAGAATTTCTCCCCGAATCTTCGGGGGGCTGAGCGCCAACGCATTCGGCCCCCCGAAATTGGCAGTGAAATTCTCTGCCACCCCCCGCCACCCCCCCCGGGATGGGACTTACCTTTGGCGAATGTCCCTCCCAGCAGCGGGTACCGGCGGCGGTTCGTCGGCTTTGTGTCGGGGGCAGGGGCAGCAGCCGGTCTTCTGACTGGCTGCTGCCGCCGCCATTACAAAGTGTAAAAAAAACAACAAAAACCCGTGATAGGCTACGTAACGATTAACATAGCCTATCACAGCTAGATTTCCAAAGTCAGCCGTGATAGGCTACGTAAATTGTTACGTAGCCTATCATGGGTTTTTTTGTTTTTTTTTAGACTTTGTTTCGTGGCCGGGGAGACGGGGCACTTCTCCCCGGCCTGAATTTCGGCCGGGTGAGGCGGGAAGCCTCCCCCCCGGCCTGAATTTCGGCCGGACGAGGCGGGATGGCTCCCCCCCCTCGCCTGAACTTCGGGGGGAGAAACGAAGCGCCTCCCCCCCACCGCGAAGCACCCCTGCGAAAAGGTAAGTGACTTTCGTACATCCCTACTGGAGATATTGTCAAAGTTTGTGAGAAACTGAACTTAAAACGAGAAAAATGAGAAATGGAGAGAAACTGACAGATTCGTCC
This sequence comes from Heloderma suspectum, assembly GCF_057233095.1. NCBI lineage: Eukaryota > Metazoa > Chordata > Lepidosauria > Squamata > Helodermatidae > Heloderma > Heloderma suspectum. The sequence continues at coordinate 22,303,387 of NC_139465.1, read as the reverse complement.
ATCGCTTGTAGAAATGGATGGATGGATGGATGGAGGACGGAAACAGGACTGAGCCTGAAGGCTCCACCTACAGATGGCAACAGAGTCTGGTTGGGAGCTCGAGCTCAGTAGATTACCACCAGCTCAGCCCCCCAGATTGGAGTCCATGGACCACAGCACTGACTCAGAGTATGCCGAGGTAGGCAAGCATGGCGGGCCCCGCTGCTCCACCGAGCTGCCATGCTGCAAAAAAATGGCATCTTGGCCTTTTCTGTAAAGGCCAATTTTACATAAATGGGGGACATAAGGAAGCCCATTGATGCAACATTACAGTTAGGGATGGGCGGATTCCCTACCTTTTGTCCCGGCTGGGAATCTGCCCATGGGAAGAGGCGATCTGTCCTTCCCCCTGGAATCCTCAGGAGCTGGCTCCACTCTGTGGCGATTCCGCAGAGCTGGCCACCGGCTCCGTATCGTTGTGTATCCGTATCGGCTCCGTATCGTAGCGATGTGGCTGCCATTGCCATGCTGTGTCACTGGCTGAGGGATGACTCCAGACGCAAATGGCATAGTGGATTCCATTTGCGGCAGTAAAGCCCTTAGTTTAACCTAATTGCAGACATTCACGGCTGCATTTAAGTTAATCTAAGAGCTTTATGGCTGCAAATGGCGTCCACTACACCATTTGCATCCAGGTCATCCCTCAGCCAGCGATACGGCATGGGAATGGTGGCCGTATCGCCAACGATACGGATCCGGCAGCCGGCTCCACCGAATTGCTGCAGGGAGGATCCAGCTGAAGAGGATTCCAGCAGGAGGCGGAGGTAAGGGATCCTTTCTGCCACGGACTCCGGAGTCCAGATTCTTTTGAATCTGGCCTCATTGGGGTCCATGGCGGAATTCTCCGCCATCCCTAATTACAGTATAAATGGTCTCTTTTAGGACATGTGGTGAGTGAGACGCCTCGAGGTGATTCAGTAGCCTGCGCTCTGTGCCACCAAAGCTCACCTGTTTGCATCCTCTGGCAGTCCTTGGATTCTTTAAGCACTACAGAGGAACCAAGAGATTGCAGTGATGGCAAAGTTGCAAGAAGAGAGGTGTTGGAGGGTGTGCAGGTTGCAGGGTTAGTGAGTGAGGGCCTAAGAGGGCTTTGCATGGGTGGCTGTAATTGGATCGAAGCAGCTGTTGGCACCAAGACTACTGTTACTGGAATGTTTCTTGTAACAAGTTCATTCACAGGCTCCTGAGCAGGAATGTTGGAGAATTCTGCCACGGACCCCAATGAGGCTGTATTCAAAAGAATCCGGCCTCCAGAGTCTGTGGCAGAAAGGATCCCTTATCTCTGCATCTCTGCAGAATCCTCCCCACTGGCGGTTCTGGAGCACCAGCGATACAGCCATCATTGCTGTGCCGTATAGCTGGCTGAGGCTGTAAATGGCTGCATTTAGCTTTATCTAAGAGCTTTATGGCCGCAAATGGCATAGTGGATGCCATTTGCATCCGGAGTCTGCCTGATAAGGCATGACAATGGCGGCCGCCTGTATTGCTGGTGATACGGAGCCGGCGGCTGCCTCTGCAGAATCACTGCGGAGTGGTGCTGGCCAAAGAGGATTCTGGGAGGAGGGATGGATCGCCTCCTCCCCGCAGAATGCCCCTGCAAAAGGTAGGGGTTCCACCCATCCCTACTCCTGGGTGAACCCAGTGTTCATGCTTGGAAACTGAGGGACTCCATTGGAGGTTAAAATGTGTACAGTGACATTAGGTGATGTGAAAGCTTCAAGTTGTGGTGATAGATCTGTGAGGGCTTATCCACACATGCCCTACTTATAAGTCATCACTTGGTGTTGCAAGCATGGAACATACCTGTGTGAACCTAGTCCATTACCTAACACCAAAATTGTAGTAAAGTCCCAGAAGTGCTGGCAGTGCATCATGGTTTGTAATACTGCATTTACGCACCAGATTTCTTACTTATTTTTAAATATTTATACCGTATGTTTCCATTCAAACAGGAAACTTAAGGTGACTAATACAGCAATAAAATAGTACTACAAAAATGATAAATATACTGTAAAACAACAATAAAACATATATCATCAAAATAATATCACCAGCATTCTAGGGGGAAAAAAATAATTTCTGAATGTCTGCCTAAACAATCTGTGTTACCTTAAGCACTTATGAAGCTTATACAACCAATCCTTAGAGTGGAACAAAACATGTTTTAGTTACAATTGTCATAATTATTCTGAAGGTAGCAATTTGGGGATGTTAGGCCAAAATTTGCTTTTACAGCTCTTGCATTTGAAGATTTTTTTTCCTCATTTCAATAGTCCTCATCTTTTAATTTTAAGATCCATTTCTCCCCATTTTCTTTATGCTGGAACTGTGGGTTTTTTTTTTGTCTGACTATGTTTTTGATACTCTAAATAAAAATATATATGAGGTTGTATGAAAGTAATTGTGTTGTTCAATGATCTATAATTAGTTATGGAATATGAAAATGTTATGCTTACAGTTACTTGGAAAATACTGTTTAAAAATATTTGATTAAACAAACACAGCTATTCACCAAATCCATAAAGCAATGTTTTTATATATAGTCAGAACATATGGATTGTATAGAATTATATGGAATAAAGATAGCAGACTGAGTACAACTGAATTTTAAATATATGAAAATAATTGTGCAGTGGATAATTACCATGAAAAGGTGATATATTTCCATGAAAGAGATCGACCGTCATCTCATGCAATAATTACCTTTTTGGCAAGATCGATTCACAGCCAGTTTGGATTCCTATGGAGCATTTTACCTCTGTTAATGTTTTGTTTGGAAATTTCAAAGTATTGTTTCCTGTGCTGTGCTGTATGGTTCTAGTGTGTACATGTGATCATAGTAACTATTTAGCTCCTCATAATTTCCACATGCATTCAAACTAGGGATGGGGACAAATTTGCTCTATGCACATTTTAATGCAAATTTACCTCATCAGTTATCCTTCAAAATTCACACTTCTCTGAATTTTACAATGGAGCACTCCAATCAAATAATGTATACAAACATTTGTTTACTAGTGGAAATAAAGTTAAAATGCATTATAGTTGGGAAATGGCTTGTAAAATACATTGTAAAAATGTATATATTAGGCAAAATTGAATATACAATGTGTGTATTAGGAGAAATGCACACAAAAATATGTATGAACTTCCATGTGAATGTTAAAAAATAATACTCTCAAAGTTTTAGACTTTGGGATAAACCGAATTTAAGACTGGACAAATGAGGAAGTGAGAGAAATTGAAATTGACAGATTTATCTATCCTTATTTCACACTATTACATGTACCATTTTGCTTATCTCCTTTGCCTTTCTTTTAAATATGCACCCAGCTAAGCCATGTAAAACCTGTCAGGGGTGTTTCTGAGCGTAGGGAGTGGGATAGCAGTTCAGATTCTGAAGGAGAACCATCAGACATGGAGGAGGTGTTTTTCCAGGCTATTCCAGATATGAGTAGCCTGCTTCTCAGGTTACAAACATACAGATGGCTGAGCTTGAGGGTCCCTCCTCACCCCCCCTTCCATGAGATGCAGCAAACAGGAAGTTTACCTAATAGATGCCAGGCACAGGTGCAGAGCAAAGAGAGAGAAGGCAGGGGCAGAACTTAGGCAGTCTACCTGATTGGCCTTGTGTGAAAAGCTGCACTTAGAGGCCTCATAACAAGAGAGGGACCTCCCCCTGTTAAGTTAGGCTAGTGAGATCACCTCCCTCTTCAAATGGTGGGCAACTCTCGTTAATTCCATTTGGATCCCCTGAAGGCATTCCTTTGTAGACAGAGAGTCTCTGAGAATTTGCATCTGTATGACCCTGTGAAGTAATGGATTAAAAGCCGTAGACTGAAGCCTCTCGTCTGTGTATGTTTGGACATTGAAGTGAAATGGGGGCTAAGGGAATCCTGACAAAACCTGTTTTAATGGATTATTCTTTACACTGAATAGCCAAGCCAAATGTAAAATATGTAGTTTGAAAGCACACTTCCAGCATTTAAGACTAATTGGTCCAATAAAAAGGCATTGTCTGATTTTGCTCTGTGTTTCTCATTCTCTGCAATGAAGAACACATTAATACTCTGATACACCTATGTAAAGATTTTCCGAGTGCCAATTACTTATAAATCTATCACCTACAGGGAGGCAGGTAATATGCCATGCTAGCTTCTGATATCTACTGTTGTTTTGTTGTTGTTAATCAGTAGGAAAACTGCTTCTAGTTTTTTGACATGGAATTTTCCCCAAAATTAATTGTTCTTTTCAGTAGCTTGAGGCTCAGAACGTGGCAAAATTCAGTTCCGATCTCAAAAATAGCAATCCCAGTCACAGCTATGCATAGAATACAGTGTACATTTGGCTTACATCATTCCTTCTGGTACAGATTTAAGTCTGTACTTGAACTGCAGCACACATGCACAAGAAAGATGTATCAGCAGACTGAGTAACCCTGAGCTTTGTAGATATGTAAAAAAATCTGTAGAACAAAGATGTCTTAAGGGGGTTTAACCCCCCACACACCAGATGACCCATGGGATTTTATTTATTCTATTATTTATTTATTTATTACATTTATATATTGCCTAACAGCAGTTCTCCGGGCAGTTCACAACAATGTAAACCATAGAACACAACACAATAATAGAGAATATAAGACTTTAAAAGTTTAGAAGTAGCATGTAAAACCAAAGTAAAACCCAGCAGCAGTCACAAACCAGGGAAAGCTTGGGTGAAAAGGTGTGTTTTTAGGAGGCACTTGGAAGATGGCACATCTTCTGCCTCCTGAACTGCATGGGGATGGGTTTTCCAGAGGGTGGGTGCTGCTACAGAGAAGGCCCACCATCGGGGTTCTTCGTGGTGACATTCCTTTTATTTTGGGATGACTGGCAAGGCCTCCTCTGATGATTTTAAATGTCACCTGGGTATATATAAGGGAAGATGGACTGCTAGGTATCCTGGTCCCAAGTTGTTTAAGGCTTTGTACTACAATAACATAAACTTGAACATGGCTGGGTAGCGAATAGGCAGCCAGTGCAGTTCTTTTAACACATGTGTTATGTGATCACAGCTAGGTGTCTCAGTGAGCACCCTAGCTGCTGCATTCGGCACTAGCTTCAGCTTCTGAAACACGCACAAGGGCAGCTCCACATAGAGCACATTGCAGTAGCCTAATTGTGAGGTTACCAGTGTGCATGGATCACCACGACTAGGCTATCCCTATACAGGAGTGGGCATAGTTGCCGTACCAGTTGGAGTTGGCAAGGGGCGCTCCAGGCCACTGAGGCCACCTGGGACTCCAGTGACAAATATGGATCGAGAAGCACCCCCTTCCAGAACAGGCAAACACCCCAATTTCCAAACCTGGGAACTGCCAACCCAGTGGGTCTCTGTCTTTTGGGATCCAGCTTCAGTTTATTGGCCCTCATCCAAATCATAACTTCATCCAGGCACTGGTTCAGAACATGCATAACCTCTGAGTGAGTGAGTGGGGGGGGGGATGACAACTGGGTGGAAAGTGGAGTACAATGAAATGGCTGGAAAAGGAGGAGGAAAGAGGAAATACCACCACCACCACCACCACCACCACCACCACCGTCATCATCATCTAATTTCTATGCTGCTTTTTCACAAAATGTGTCCAAAGCAGCTAACAAAACTGCAATAGAAATACCAAAAAAGTATACTAATACTTTGTTACAGAATACATCATTACAATAATAAACAACTCATTTCACTAATACTAACATAACATTCCAAATTAATTGCACAATAGGGAAAATCAAACTTTACAATACAATATCAATTATTATTTTTCAGTAATGTGCAAACCAGAGCCAAATAAACTTAACCTTTCCTATGCATTAAGGCTTTAATAAATACTACAGATAGATAGATGGATGGACAGATGGACGGACAGATGGACGGATGGAAGAAAGAACCATCTCATTTATAGATATAGATATAGATATAGATATAAAGGGAAAAAAGAATACAATGGAGAAATCCAAGATTTTAATGTAGTTGGAACTGGGCACAAGTGTGTCCAAAACTACATCAACAAAAATGCCCTCCAAATATGGGGGGGGGGGGAGCCCAGCATGTAGACTATCCTGAAAACAACCGAAACGAGGACTGAGCATGCTCAGTAGGCACAAATTGTGATTGATGGGGGGACACACTAATGGGGAGTAGAGGAATGGAATAGTGTGGCTAAAACCCTGAACAGAAGCACTCCATGCTGCAACATTCTGTTGCAGGATTCCATTTGCTAGAATTATGGTTGATGACATGTGAGGTGGGCCGCCCTAAAGATATGCAAGACATTGCTATAGGAGGGTCATCCTTATCTCTGACTGCTTGATGGCTCCCAGTCCAATATTATGGGTGCTTTTGGGGTATGATGTCTTGATATATCTACACAACAGACATGCCAGTTCAATATTATTATTTTTTTCCTGTCATGGCTCCTGCACCCCCAGAGAATCCAAGGTACTGTAACTTGCTGATGGTACTAAGGATTCTCTATTAGAAACCCCCAGTCCCCTATCAGAACTACAGAACTACATTTCCCAGAGCTCTTTGGGGAGTGACTGTTAACCCTATTTAAATTTGTAGTGTAGATGCAGAAGTGCAGTCTGGAGCAGACACTGAACTGTGCTATATTATAAGGAAGGTTGCTTTTAATATTTGACAGCTCCTGGATATTAGGCTTACAGTGTCTATAAATATGGTTGTTTTAGATCTCTAACATGGGAGATGACAGCACATTCTGGAGGTTGTCTTGTACAAAGTTACTGTAGTGGTTAAAACTTTGGAGGGTGGGGTTGTTGGTAGAGCACACTGCTTGCATGTAGAACAGGGCTGGGCAACTTGTAGCCCTCCAGATGTTTTGGCCTACAACTCCCATGAGCACTAGCTAGCATAGCTAATGGTAAGGAATCGTGGGAGCTGTAGGCCAAAACAACTGGAGGGTCAACAGTTGCCGATCCCTGATGTAGAAGGTCCCAGGGTTAAATGCTGGCATCTCTAGCTAAAAGGATCAGGTGGCAGGTATTGGGGAATATCTGAGATGCCTGAGCCCCTGTCACTATCAGTCACAATAGACAATACTGGCCTCAATGGACAAGTATTCTAACCTGGTATAGGGCAGATTGCTCTCTTTCCTTGCAAAGTAAATCAAGCTGAACTGTTTCTGCAGAAATCTCTGTGACAGAGCTCCAGAGAACTCCACCTATAAGCATTCCTGACTTGGCCATTTTAAAGCTAGTTTGTACTAGTTTGTGCGTGTGTGTGAACTTAGGCTATTTATGGATAAGGGGATGATCCATACCAGTTATCCAAGAAAGTGCCTGATTTTAACTGATTTGAACCATTACGTTAGCAGTAGAGAACGTCATAGTGGTGAATACTTGGAACCATCAGGTCTACCATTGTTGCATGTGATGTGGTGCTCTGAGATAATTTTTTTTACCTCTTTGCTAACACAGGAACGAAGTGTCAGCCTTGCAATTGCTGGGCAGTGGATTCAGGCCAGGGGAAAGAAATAAGTTTCACACAATATCTTCTTCTCATGAAACTGGCTGTCCCAGAACATGTGGTGACTCTCATTGGTTTTAGATGTTTTTAAAGGGGCAGTTTATAAATTTGTGGAGAAGTGGGTGGCCCAGGACACTCTGGCAGGCTCACTGTCCAGATGGGGAAGGGGGCAGCCTCCTCTCCTCCCAAGCAGGGTGGGGAGAGAACATTGGAAGTGTGGAGCAGGCTGGATTCATGAGTTCCAAAGCTTTCCTTGCCTGGTTGGGGAGGGGAACACTTCCTCACTTGAGGAGGGGGAGATGAGTGACTGCACTTCAAATAGTGACTGCACTCCCTGTGTATGTTTATGTGAGTGCAGTGACAGCTGTGTGTGTGTGTGCAGGGATGTACCAATTGCGTAAAATCCATTCTGTCTGTGTTTTGTAGATCACCAGGTGCCCTTTGTTCTGTCGTCAACCCATCGCCATTTTTTTTATTCCCACATGAGTGCAAATGCTCATTTGTGCAATTTCACACATGCGGAAATGCACAAATTCCCCCCAAATGTGCATTTTCAGGCGCTAGCCTATAGGGGAGATGTGTGTTTTGGCAGTTCCTTAAATTTTGCATATTTTTCAATGGCAAAATTTGTACCAATCTGGAAAAGTTAGAAAACCAGTCTGCAAGTCTGCAGATGCACCTGATGGGGAAAGCTGGTCCTCTATGAAATCTGCAGGTCAGATTCATGAAAATCCAAACTCGTTTGGTTCTGTTGTGGATTTCTCCACAACCCTATGTGTGTGTAAGAAAGGGAGAATATGAGCACTGTGTGTGGGGTGTGTATATGTGAACGGCTGGCAGGCATGTATGTGTCTGAATGAATGGAAGTGTGTGTGAGAGAAAAAAGAAATAATCTTGGGATTGTTAAGAGAGGGGAGAGAGAGAGAGAGAGAGAGAAAGCAAGCAAGCAAGCAAGCAAGCAAGCAAACCAGTCTGGGGTGGTGATGATTTAGAAGAGAGGTGGGAACCTGCGGCCCTCCAGATTTTGGACCACAACTCCCATCAGCCGCATCTAGCATGGTTGATGGTCAGGGTTGATGGGCATTGTAGTCATCTGGAAGGTTCCCACAGGTGGCCTTCCCTGGAAAGCCACAACATCTGGAAGAACAGAGATTTGCCACACCTAATCTGGAGAGAGAGGGGGAGAGAGAGAGATGGTGACTCTGGATCCAGTCACTGCTGGCATGCCGCCCCTGACAAATTCCCTCTAAGGGAATGCAGGAAAAGAAGAAGAAGAAAGATTACTCACTCCTGCTATAAACCATGACAGTGAAACAGAAACTCTTATGTTTAGGAGACAGGATGCCACTGAATACCATTTCCTCAGGTGGGGGTGGGGTGATAGCATGCCTTCACCCCCCCCCCCGGGCTTCCCAGAGGCATCAGATCAGCCACTGTGGGAAATACGTTGTGGGACTAGATAATCCTTCATCCTAATTTATCAGGGGTTTTTACTCAGTTTGTATGAAGTGATTTTTCATTGCTTTTTGGCCCAGTTGGGTGACTGAATATTTCAGGGGGATGGTAGAGCACCTGAGAAATCTTAGTGATGAAACTCTAAAACCCTACAGTTTACCATCTGCAAATGGCAACCTTTTCCGCTGGTCTAAGCAGGGTTGGATAAATCTGTCTATTATGTGTTCTCTTCATTTCTGATTTTCCCAATCTTAAATTCGGTTCATTCCGAATGTTGAGATGCTCTTTTCTAAAAGTTTGCATGAGAATTTGCAAACCTCTTCGTGTGCACTTCTCCAAACACATACATTTTTGCACACAATTTTGCCTATTGCACACTTTTTGTGAGCACTGCCCTAAAAGGTGGCCTAAAAATATACATACGTGTGTGTGTGTGTGTGTGTGTGTGTGCTGTGCACTGCCTTGGTATGAAGCCTGAATACTATGGTGAAGTGGCCTGATTAGGAGGTACCTCATTGTGATACGACGCAAATCAGACCAGCACTGAGGCACCCCAAAGCAAAGCTGCTCCTCCATGAAGCACCTCCTCCACCTTTTATATTTGGAGCTCTTCTTATGCCTTCTGAGCAGCCCAGACAGGTTGTCTCCAAAGTATATCAATTTCTGAAAGGGCACCTCGAAGGGCAGGAGGAGGAGAAGGGAGGGAGGAAGGTGATAGGATGTGGAGGTGCCAAATGTATCAATCTGAGAGAGATCCGGCCACTGGGAGATGCAGGTGAAGGGGAGAGGAGAAGGCGGAGGAGGAGGGAGGGAGCTTTGCTGTGAGTCAGCATCCATTTGCTCATTGTGAGAGAGGGGGTGTTACTGGAGGGGAGAGGACTGTCTGAGAGTTATTTGGCTAGAGCAGTGGTCTGCGAAGTGTGGTGCATGAACCCCAGGGAGGGGTGCAAGATGATCCATTGGGGTGTGCAAGCTGCCTGATAATTGAGCAGCCTCCTGCTGCCCTGAGAAGCTGCCATTGTGTGCAATGATGGTGGCGGCGGCGGGAACCGAGAGGGAAGCTCCATGGCATTTCTCCACTCCAGTCCTAGCCACTGGGAGCAACTGCCCCAGTCTCTGCCAGGCATGGCAGAGGACGCCTTAACCCTGCCCACTCACCTTTGGCAGAGCAAAGCTGAGAAGAAAGTGCGTGCTATGGGGACTGGGTAAAGCTAGGATCCATACAATCAAAAAGGGATCCTCTTGATTTCTTATGATTTTTGCAAAGCAAATTCCGCAAACCACCAACATATCACAGAGCACATCTGCCTCCACAGACTGAACCTGAAAAATCATGGATCTACCACTCATGGGTGCAGCGAAGATGCAAAAACATGAATCCTTGGCAGGGATCCTCTTGATTTCATATGATTTTTGTAGAGCAAATCCCCCAAACCACCAACATATTACAGAGCACATCTGCCTCCACAGACGGAACCAGAAAAATCACAGATCTGCCACTCATGGGCACAGCCATGATGCAAAAACTGGGGGAAAATGGCTTCCCCCATTACCTGGAACAAGACAGCTGCTGGCACATATCCGGACGACCTATGAGTTGGTGGCGGCAGCAGCGGCAGCCAACCCTTACTGGCAGGACTTGGCCTCCAACCGGGCACCCTCGCCTCCTTCTGAAGAAGGAAGAGAGCACAGTTGCAGGGCGACTCCTGCTCCTGTGCCTGTCGGCATTTGGCAGGCTGCAACTGGCAGGGTTTTCCCCAGCACTGCCGGTGGCAGCTTCCCCAACAGCACAAACAGCTAGGGATGGCGGAGAATTCCACCACGGATTTCAGTGAGGCCGAATGCACTGGCATTTGGCCCCCCGAAACCCATGGCGGAACGGCCTCCCCCCCGCCCCCCCGTGGATTCCCCTCCTGGGATGAAGCTTACCTGGGGCAGATGTTCCGGCTCCGGTGGGTCCGGCGGCGGCGGCAGCTGGTCTTTCGACCGGCTGCTGCGGCCGCCATTTGCGTCAGCTGTTTGCCGTGATAGGCTACATAAGTATTTATGTAGCCTATCACGGCAAGCAAAAAAACCCAACATACACACATAGCATACGCAAATGGCAGTGGCTATGGCTGCTGTCATTTGCGTTCCCTTTTTTTCGCTGTTTTAGCCTATGTAAATATTTACGTAAGCTATTACGGTGAAAAAAAAGGGGAATGCAAATAGCGTAGTGGGCACTAAATACTTACGTAGCCTATCACGGCAGCCTTGCTGGATGCAAATGGCGGCCGCAGCAGCCCGGCTGCAGCTGGAACTCTGGCCGCAGACGGCCCTGGCTGGCTACTCCGCGAAGCCGCCGCAGAGCGGAGCCGGCCAGTCAGGATTCTGGGGGGGAGGACCGGATCGCCTCCCCCCCATCGAGGATTCTGGGGGTAGGGATGGAGCGCCTCCCCCCACTGCGAATCACATCCGCGAAAAGGTAAGTGACTTTCGTACATCCCTACAAACAGCAGTGGCAGTGGCAGCTCCCCTGGTGCTGCCCCCCCCCCCGGAACTAGGGCCCAGGTGAGGAGCTGGGAGCTGTGCGGAATGTTGGGAGAGGGAGCAGGTTTTGAATGTCCAAATTCTGCTTTGGCTTCATAGGCCAAGGTGTGTCACCTCTCCCCCAAATCAGCCTGAGATGATTCAGGCCTGCCTTGGAAGCCCCAAAGCGTTTTCTGAGTCAGATCGGGGGGTCCATGCACAGATATATATATCACTAATCAATGCATTTTTGTGTCCACTTTTCCCTACCATGCACTTTTTAGTGCATGTGCTTTGACTGGAAAATGTCATTTCAAAATTTGGAGAAGTTTCAATTTGCATAGTGGTTCGAAAGTGCGAAATTAGGAAAGTTTGTATGAAACAAATTTCTCCTCCATCGTGGGTCTATGGAAGGCAAACAAGGTGGGTACCATAGTGGTAACCTTGCTTAAGTTTTCTTTGGCTGTAGGATCCATAGTAGCCTATGATAAACCAGCTTAATGTAGCGGCATTCGAGTATCAAACTAAGACTGGGGAGACCCATGTTGAAATCTGCACTCAGCTATGAAGTTCCCTGGGTGACGGTGGGCCAGTCATCATCTGTTACCTTATAGGATTGTTGTGAGGTGAAAATGGAGCCACAGTGAGGAGATAGCCACCTTGAGCCCCTTGGAGGAGAAGCAACAAAGAGTCTTGTGGCACCCTGGAAGACTAATGATTTTATTATGGTGCAAGCTTGATGTGTCTGATGAAGTGAACTCTGGTTCACAAAATCTTATTCCAGCCTTCTGTAACCTGGTGCATGTTGGGGATGATGGGGACTGTAACTCACCCTTTCTGAAGGGCAGAAAGCTGGGCAAAGGTGGGTAATGCCATAATAAATATAGTCTTGTTTTCTTTCTTTTTTTACTTCAACAGAATAACACATTGGGAATTCCTCTGGGAATTGTACATTTTGAGGAAAAACTGGGATATCCTAAAGAAAGCAGAATGTAATGAGGTTTGAAAGCGGAACATTTTCTAACTGAGGGGTATACCTTTACACGGAAAGAGTATGAGGGAAACTAAAATATCTGAGGGGTCGTGGTGGCTTAGTGGTTAAGACGCTGAACTGCAGACCGGAAGGTCGGCAGGACAGCAGTTCGAGACCCGAGTGCCACGTGACGGAGTGAGCTCCCGTCTTCAGTCCCAGGTCCTGCCAACCTAGCAGTTCAAAAGCAAGAAATTACAAGTAGATAAATAGGTACCGCTTCGGGGGGAAAGGTAGTCCGGGAAGTGTGAATTAAAATGCAAAGCAAATTAGTTTCTCCCCCATTCCCTGGTAGGAACAGAGGCAGAAAGGATCTAGAGAAGGGGACAAGACTTGAGTATAGAATCCAGGACCGTGATGGATGGCAGTTTATGTTGATTTAAAACAGCATTTAATGCCATGGGATAACCACGAATCAACATATGCTACTAAGAGAATAATCCTATGGGCTATACACCCAAGAAGGCTGCGGTGGCTTAGTGGTTAAGACGCTGAACTGCAGACTGGAAGGTCGGCAGGACAGCAGTTCGAGACCCGAGTGCTGCGTGACGGAGTGAGCTCCCATCTTCAGTCCCAGCTTCTGCCAACCTAACAGTTCGAAAGCAAGAAATTGCAAGTAGATAAATAGGTGCCGCTTCGGCGGGAAAGGTAACAGCGTTCTGTGCACCTCGGTGTTCAGTCATGCCAGCCACATGACCACAGAAGCGTCTTCGGACAGCACTGGCTCTTCGGCTTAGAAATGGACATGAGCACCACACCCTAGAGTCGGACACAACTGGTTGGGGACACCTTTACCTTTACCTTTTTAAAATATCTGAAGATGCCCTAAAGTGTTGTGAAAACTGTCTGGGGGAAAGTGTGTGTGTATGAATGTGTGCTCTGATATGAAGGTTTCATCAGAACTTCTGTTAAAGAAAGGGAGGTGATGATCTAGCTCATGCATTTCTTGCACTGAAAATTCATGCCACAAACTTCAGGTGATTGTCTGTCTGTCTGTCTGTCTGTCTGTCTATCTATTTATTTCAGTTTCTCTGAATGGTCTCTCCCCCCTCCACCAGTTTTTTCCATTTGTTTAACAGGGGGGAGTTTGCACTTCCAGCACACATCTGTCAGTGTTGTCCCAAAGGAATCAATCCCACAGGAGAAAAAATGAAGAAATGAAAACAAAAAAAAGTTATAAAATAAAAGTGACAATGATGTGCAGTAGCATAAAGATTGCTTTGGGCTGCTGTTGAAAAAGACAGCTAATGACTTGTCCTATCAGATGGTAGAGATAAAGAAGGAGGAATGTAGGGTAGTCTAGAGGTTACAGGAAGAACTGGGGAGGGGGAGATGGAGGAGGGGAAGAATCAGAGTTTAGCATTCTGATCCTGCATTGGCTTATTCACTGAATTCACTGAGTGTAATTAGGAGCTATAAGCTGCAAGCCATCATATGGGTAGGAGACCTGGTCAGCTGACTTTTACAAGTATCATTTCGATCAGCTGTAGATGTGTCCAGCAGATGGAAATGGACAAGACATATCAAAAAGTGGAATTAGGAAAATGGGAAGCAGCCATCTAGCAAGTCAGACTATTGTTCCATCTGGCTCACTACTTTCCATGGCAGCCTTCCCCAACGTGATGCCCTCCAGATGTTTTGGACTTCAACTCCCAATGGGCAGGTATGCTGGAGTTGTGGTCCAAAAAATCTGGAGGGCACCAGGTTGGGGAAGGCTGGTCTGCACAGATTGGCAACAGCTCTTCAGTAGGGATATTTGTCGCTGGGATATGCCGTTCTTTTTTGGCTCGATGGAGTTCTGCGGCACTGCCAGCCAATCTGTGGTAGGGATGTATGAAACTCACCTTTTTCTGGAATCTTTTGCGGTGGGGGGGAGGTGATCCGGTCCTCCCCCCCGGAATCCTCGACGGCCGGCTCCAGGCTGTCCGCAGCCGGATTTCCGGCCGTGCACGGGCTGTTGGGGATGCAAATGGTGGCCGCCATAGGGGCCGCCATTTGTGTCCAGCCAGGCAGCTGTGATAGGCTACGTAAGAATATACGTAGCCGATCACGGCTACCCCCCCAAAAAACCCCAGTGTACGCAAATGGCGGTGGCCATTTGCATTCCCTATTTTTTGCCGATTTATCTTACGTAAATATTTACGTAAAATAAAATGGCGAAAAAAAGGGGAATGCAAATAGAGTACTGGGAGCTATTTGCGTTCCTTTATTTTTCAACATTCTAGCCTACATAAATATTTATGTAAGATAAATCGGCAAAAGATAGGGAATGCAAATGCTGGCAGCTGTAGCTGCCGCCATTTGCGTACGCTGAGGTTTTTTTGGGTGGGTTAGCTGTGATAGGCTATGTAAATTCTTACATAGCCTATCATGGCTGCAAGGATGGCAATGGAGGTGGCAGCAGCCCGGCCGCAGCCGGCAAGAGACTAGCTGCCGGAGCCGCCACCGCCGGAGCCACTGCCGGAGCCGCCAAATCCACCGCATCCGCCCCAGGTAAGTGCCGTCCTGGGGGGATTCCACGGGGGGCGGGGGGGCAGGAGGCCATTTCACCACGGATTTCAGGGGGCTGAATGCACTGGCATTTGGCCTCACTGAAATCCGTGGCGGAATTCTCCGCCATCCCTTATCTGTGGGCTGTTCCTAGAACTCTGGGAACCTTTGTATGCATTGTTTGGAAGGTTCTACAATTTGTGCAAATTTCTGAGCAATTTACAGAAATTGTAGATGAATTTGTGGCCGTAATTTGCATGATTTGCACAAATTCGGCTGTAATTCGCACAAATTCAGTTGTAATGTTGTGCAAATTGCTCAAAAATTGCAGAAGCCTAAAATGTGCAAAATTGCCATAAAATCCATGAACTGGCCTGACTCACTGTAGATCGAGTTCGATGCCTCAGTGGGAACCAAAACAAAGTCCAGGAGCTGGGCCTAGGAAATTCCTCAAACACTCCCCACCATCAGTGGATTTCTCTGACATCCCTGACCAGAGTTTCAGACAGGAGTCTTTCCCAGCTGTACTTGGAGATGCCAGGGATTGAACCCAAGACCTTCTCAGTGCAAAGCAGGTGCTCCACCACTGAACCACACCCCCTCAAAAAGAATTCCTCTATGAAAACTTCAAGATGGCTGTGTTTTAGAGTCTACATAATTAAGAAATGAAAACTACCCCTTGGAAACATCTTTTATAGAGAGGAATCATGGTTCCCATGTTTTGCAAATATAGTCTCTCAAAAGCTAAAGTCTCCTCCTCCCTCCACCTCAATTTTCATCAGAAACTGAAACCCCCCACTCTGACTTTTTCCAACCCTGCAGAAATTGTTTGGGATCTAACCTGATTCTATCTTGCTGCACACATTTTTCATGTGGTCCAGTAACAGGACAGTTAAAGGGAAAAAGATATGGTGGAGTAGAATGTAGTAGAATGTGTCCTACTACATGCATCAGCAATGTGGGAGGTGCAGTGGTAGGGTGGGGCAGTGAAGACAGAATTGTGTGTCTATTGGCCCTGTTTTCTCTCCTCACCCTCACTCTGCGATTGACAGTCAGTTTTTTCTTGGGCTCCATGACATTCCTCTCCATTAGGACTCAAAAATGCTACTAACTTTGCTTTACTTCACACATTGGTTTTCTTTGTTTAATGCTGGGATAGGCAACCCTTTTTGGCTGTGGGCAGATTTGGCAATTGGATCATTTCTCCTGGGCACGGCCACAAAATGGCTGCTGTGGGAGTTGTGGCAAAGGACAAGTAACCTGGCCAAAAGGCTGAGCACAAGGCAGAGGTGGGGTCTAAGTCCTAACACATCAAACAAGTTCTTTGAACCCACAGCTTTTAGCAGCCACAGAAACCTACTTCAAAGCAATAGGAGCTGTCAGTAAGAAAATGTGTTAATTAAAAAAAAGAAAAAGGGGATGCATAGGGCACCTTGGCAGGCTCCAAGAAAGGTGACTGTGGGCTCATTTATACCCACATGCACCATGTGATTGGATTGTATGGCTTTAAGCTTTGTCTAGTAAAACACCCAGAGAGCTTTGGGTAGTGGGTGGCATAGAAATGTAACAAAATAGATCAATTAATGTTGCCTCACCCTGGTTTAATGAAATATCCTTTAGAACAGGAATGGGCAACTTGTGGTCCTCCAGATGTTTTGGCCTACAATTTCCATCAGACCCAGAGGGCATAGCCCTTGGTGAGGAAAGATGGAAGTTGTAGGCAAAAACATCTGAAGTGCTCACCCCTGCCAGTCAGGCATAAAGGTGAACACCAGCTCCAAGCCATTTAGGACTTTATAGGTGCTGGTGCTTACTAGGGATGTACGAAAGTCACTTACCTGTTCACGGATTATGTTTATGGTGGGGGGGAGGGGCTCCATACCTCCCCCAGGAATCCTCGCCGGGGGGGGAGGCGCTCTGTTCTTCTCCCTGGAATCCTTGAACGGCTGGCTGTGCTCTGCGGCAGCTCCGCGGAGCAGCCGGCCAGGCCTAGCCAGGCCAGAGCATTCCGCAGCCGGATTTCCGGCCATGGAGGGCTCTGGGTAAAAAAACAAACAAACAAAAACGCGTACGCAAATGGTGGCGGCTACGGCCACCACCATTTGTGTTCCTTCTTTTTGGTCATCTTAATCTACATAAATATTTACGTAGACTATGACAGCGAAAATAAAGGGGAACGCAAATAGTGTAGCGGGTGCTATTTGCGACCCTTTTTGATTCATCGTTTTAGCCTACGTAAATCTTTACGTAGGCTAAAACGGCGAATCAAAAGGGGACGCAAATAGCGCCTGCTACGCTATTTGCATTCCCCTTTATTTTTGCTGTCATAGTCTACGTAAAGATTTACGTAGACTAAGATGGCCAAAAAGAAGGAACGCAAATGACAGCGGCCACAACCACTGCCATTTGCGTACGCGGTTGTTGTTGTTTTTTAAACCCACCCAGCCATGATAGGTTACATAAAGATTTATGTAGCCTATCACATCTTTTTTTTTTTTTTTACCAAGAGTATAAATGGCAGTGGTGGCAGCCGGTCGGAAGACCAGCCGCCGCCGCCGCCGCTGCAGCAGCTCCCGGTGCCGCTGCCCAGAAGATCCGCCACAGCTAAGTCTCGTCCTGGGGGGGATCTGCGGGGGGGCGGGGGGTGGCAGGCCATTCCGCCACAGATTTCGGGGGGCCGAATGCACTAGCATTCGGCCTCACCGAGATCCGTGGCGGAATTCTCTGCCATCCCTAGTGCTTACCTATAAATCCCTAAATGGCCTGGGTCCAGGATATCTGAAGGACCACCTCCTCCCATATGAAGCTACCCATAGTTTAAGATCTTCTTTGGATGCCATTATGTGTATCCCACCACCAGGAGAGGTTAAGCTGATGGAAACACAGGATAGGGCCTCTTCTGTGTCAGCACCCTGGCTGCAGAATTCTCTCTCAAAGGAAGTAAGGCTGGCCCTTCCTTGGCTAGTTTTAGGTGGGCTGTTTAAATCTTTTCAGCATGGCTTTTTAGTATTTAGCTTGCTGGGGAATGCTGGGAATTGTATGACTTTTTTCTGTCTAAGCATACATAGGATTGCACCCTTAATCTCTTAGTTCCATACTCTGTTTTTAAGATTCTCTCCTGCTCTCAGTTTCTGCTGTTGGTAGTGTTCCAACTCTCTGTTTTTGAATTTAAAAGTGTTTTTAAAGTTTTCAAATTGGTTTAAAGCTGTTTTTGTTTTAAATTGGAAGTGTTTATATTGTTGCAAATTTTAAGTATAAGCCTTGGGTCCCTATCTGGACCAGAAGGAGACTCGTACATTTATAAAGAAATGCAACCCCTCCTGCTCCGACTTGGATCCAAATCAGAAGCGAAATTTAGATATCTGTATCTTCCATTTTTGCCGTTTTCCCATTGACTTGCATGGGAAAATACAAATGGTCATAACTTTTCCATAAGGATGGACGAAAGTCCCTTACCTGGTCCTGCAGCTGTGTTAGGTGGGGGGGGAGGCGCTCCGTTTCTCCCCCCGAAATTCAGGCTGGGGGGGGAGGCACCCCACCCCTCCCGGCCGAAATTAGGCCGGGGGGGAGTGCCCCGTCTGCACGGCCGCAAAATAAAAAGTAAATTTAAAAAACCACACACACGTGATAGGCTACGTAACGATTTACGTAGCCTATCATGGCTAGATTTTCAAAGTCAGCCATGATAGGCTACGTAAATCTTTATGTAGCCTATCACGGCTGACTTTGGGGGAAAAAAAAGTGCGTACGCAAATAAGGATGGACGAAAGTCCCTTACCTGGTACCGCAGCTGTGTTCGGTGGGGGGGGGGAGGCGCTCCGTTTCTCCCCCCGAAATGCAAGCCGTCCCTCCCGGCCGAAATTCAGGCCGGGGGGGAGCGCCCCATCTCCCCAGCCGCAAAATAAAGAGGTAATTAAAAAAAAAAAACACGTGATAGGCTACGTAACGATTTACGTAGCCTATCACGGCTAGATTTTCAAAGTCAGCCATGATAGGCTACGTAAATCTTTACATAGCCTATCACAGCTGACTTTGGGGGGAAAAAAAGCGCGTACGCAAATGGTGGCACCCATGGGCGTCGCCATTTGCATTCCTTCTTTGGGCAGGGGTAGTCTACATAAAGATTTACGTAGACTACAGTGAAAATAAGGACAACGCAAATAGTGTTGCCCTTATTTTCGCCTTAGTCTATGTAAATCTTTACGTAGACTACCCCTGCCCAAATAAGGAATGCAAATGGCGGCGCCCATGGGCACCGCCATTTGCGTACGCGCTTTTTTTTTTTCCAAAGTCAGCCGTGATAAGCTACGTAAAGATTTACGTAGCCTATCACGGCTGACTTTGAAAATCTAGCCGTGATAGGCTACGTAAATCGTTATGTAGCCTATCATGTGTTTTTTTTTTGCTTTACGGAGAAATAGCGGCGCTGGCAGCCGGTCGGAAGACCGGCTGCTGCCCCTGCCCCCACCGAAACGCCACCGAAATGCCGCCGGGACCCACCGCCAAGAGGGACATTCGAAGGAGGTAAGTCCCATCCTGGGGGGGGGCAGGGGGTGTTGGAGAATTTCACCACCAATTTCGGGGGGCCAAATGCGTTGGCATTCAGCCTCCCAGAGATTCGTGGAGAAATTCTCCACCATCCCTACTTTTCCAGTTTTTATGATACAGGCATGAAATCCAACCGCCTGGAGAGGAGGCCACCTGCAAAATGTCAAGACAGTTTGGCCCAGTGAGATTTGTGCCACATGGAGTTAAAATTAGGGGTGTCAGAGAATTTCTCGCCGAAACTTTGGGGGGCCGAGCGCCAACGTATTTGGCCCCCCTAAGTAGTTTCGGGGAGAAATTCTCCACCCCCCCGCCCCCGCCCCCCCGGGATGGGACTTGCCTTTCCCGAATGTCGCTCCTGGCGGCGGGTCGCAGCGGCGGTTCGGCAGGGCTTCGACAGGGGCGGGGGCGGCAGCCGGTCTTTTGACCGGCTGCCGCCGCCGCCATTCCAAGAAAAGTAAAAAGAAAAAAATGCCCCCGTAATAGGCTACGTGATGATTAACGTAGCCTATCATGGCTAGATTTGCAAAGTCAGCCGTGATAGGCTACGTTAATCGTCACATAGCCTATCACGGGTGACTTAAAAAAAAAAAAGCACGTACGCAAATGGCGGCCCCCATAGGGAGCCACCATTTTCGTTCCTTATTTGGTTGCTGTAGTCTACGTAAAGATTATGTATAATATGGCGAAAATAAGGGCAACGCTATTTGCGTTGCCCTTATTTTCGCCGTAGTCTACGTAAAGATTTACGTAGACTACAGCGACCAAATAAGGAACGCGAATGGCGGCTCCCTATGGGGGCCGCCATTTGCATATGCACTTTTTTTTTTTTTAAGTCACCCGTGATAGGCTATGTGACGATTAACGTAGCCTATCAAGGCTGACTTTGCAGATCTAGCCGTGATAGGCTATGTAAATCGTCACGTAGCCTATCACGGGGGCGTTTTTTTTTTAACTTTTTATTTCGCGGCTGGGTGAGGCGAGGCGCCTCCTCCCCGGCCTGAATTTCGGCCAGGCGAGGCGAGGCGCCTCCCCCCCGGCCTGAATTTCGGCCGGGCGAGGCGAGGCGCCTCCCCCGCAGCCTGAATTTCGGGGGGAGAAGCGAAGCGCCTCCCCCCCACCGCGAAGCAAGCTGTGAGACGAGGTAAGTGACTTTCGAGCACTCCTAGTTAAAATCTAATGTTTTCCACAGAAACTCTCAAAGCAAAGAGCTGTAACTTCTCTGTTTCTACACACACACATGTGACACCTTGGCCTCTCCCCTGTCCCCCTTGAGGGCATCACCCCCCCCCCCCCAAAGCCTGGGCAGTTTGGCCCATCGGCTTGTGTGCAAGGCACAGGTGAAATTTGACTTTTTCCAGGAAAACTCCCAAAGCAAAGAGCTGTAACTTCTCCCTACCTCTGCCCCTGCCAACTCCCCGAAGATGCCTCATATTGCGCTGAACTGCTTTGCCACACAGTGTACTGTTGTTGGAATAAGAAGGTAATTAATATAAATACTATGCGTCTTGTGCTTTTTCAACAGTGCCTTGAAATTTGGACATATAGTGTTGGTGGAACTACATCCTAGCACGCGCGCACGCACGCACACACACACACACACAATAGCTAAAGAAAAGCAGAACTACCTAAGCAAATGAGGGATATCTTTAATTTATTGTTTTATATTTCATATTTGTTTTTTATGGAAGGCAGGGTAACTTCAAGAAATACAGGGCAGCTCAGGCAGTAAGATAAGAGCAGAAATCAAACAAATGTTTAAAAAAAACCCCAACCTTTAATTTCTGTTTTGGGAGGATCACAGAGAGAGAAGACAGAGATGGTTCACTTCAGCATGGGAGGGGGTGGGAAAAACACTACATAGGCTGTTATAATATGTCTTTCTTTCCGAATTGAGAAAGATAAAAGTAAATGCTTGAATATGACTTTAAAAAAAGGGGGCGGGAAGGACCATGTCCAGAAGTCAACATTTGCTTTTAAAAATCAAAATAAGACTGAATTTTTAAAAATCTAAAAGAGACAGAGTTGACTGACCAAAATGACAAGGAAATAGAGTGGAGAAAGCAGAAGAGACGGTCGACCTTAAACAACAAACGTAGCTTTTTCCAGAGTCCAACATTGAGATAAACAAACAAACACAGGAATGGCGGGGGAGGGGAGAGTGTAGCAGCAACAACCGAGAAAAAGCTGTGTTAGTTTGAAAAAATAAGGAAAGGAGAGATGAATCTAATCAAATGCAAATAACAAATGAGTCAGAGGTAGAAGGAAATAGGAGAGGGCGGCTGGAAGAGGTGCTGCAAAACACACCGTCCCAAAGGGGACGGACTATCAAAGAGTGAGGAAACACTCCCAGTACAACCAAGCTGTTTCCTTTTAATTTAAATTTTGAGGAAAGCCTAGTGGCGATCAAAACCAAATGTATTGAAGGAGCAACTCCTAGGAATGCATGTGCACACGCGCGCGCGCATGCATGCACACACATACACACGATCATCTACCTACACCAGCCCTCTCCCAAAGACACAGTCAGTGCAAAAAACGAACACAGCCTTTCACTGAAGTATATATACTGCCCTCTTCCACCTCTCTCTGATTGGAGACTGCTGGCATCGGTTCTGGAGTCTATTCGCCAAAGCACACTCCCTCCTCCTCCTGCACTTGCCTTCTCGCCTCCCCCCACCTTCCTACATCACTCGCCTTCCCCCTCCCTCCCTCCTCTTCCTCCTCCTCCTCATGCCCCTCCACGTGAGTGTTCAGAAGTTCATACATTTTGGAAACAGCCTGTCTGGACTGCTTAGGCATTAATTGTCGTTGTTCAGTCGTGTCCGACTCTTCGTGACCCCATGGACCAGAGCACGCCAGGCCTTCCTGTCCTGCGCTCTCTCCCGGAGCGTGCTCAAGTCCATATTCATTGCATCGGTGATGCTATCTAGCCATCTCATCCTCTGCCGTCCCCTTCTCCTTTTGCCTTCAATCTTTCCCAGCATCAGGGTCTTTTCCAGGGAGTTTTCTCTTCACATTAGGTGGCCAAAATATTCGCGGTTCAGCTTCAGTATCTGTCCTTCCAATGAGCACTCAGGGTTGATTTCCTTTAGGATTGACTGATTTGACCTCCTTGCAGTCCAAGGGACTTGTAAGAGTCTTCTCCAGCACCACAGTTCGAAAGCATTGATTCTTTGGCACTCAGCCTTCCTTATAGTCCAGCTCTCACAGCCATACATTGCTACTGGGAAAACCATAGCTTTGATTATACTAACCTTTGTCGGCAAGGTGATGTCTCTGCTTCTTACTATGCTGTCTAGGTTTGCCATAGCTTTCCTCCCAAGGAGCAAGCATCTTTTCATGGCTACAATCACCATCTGCGGTGATCTTGGAGCCCAAGAAAATAAAATCTGTCCCTGCTTCCATTTCTTCCCCTTCTATATGCCAGGAAGTGATGGGGCCAGATTCCATGATCTTGTTTCTCAGGAGACAGGTAAGGTGGTATGGTATTCCCATCTCTTTAAGAATTTGCCAAGTAGAGCTCCAAATATACAAGGTAGAGGAGACGCTTCATGGGGGGGCACTTCGCCCTGGGGTGCCTCGGTACTGCTCATATCAAAAGGCTTTTGCTCCAAAACAGCCCGCTTCGCCATGTTATTCGGGCTTCGTAATGAGGCGGTGCATGGCTATCATTCATTCATCCATCCATCCATTCATCAAACAACCAGTATCAAACAATAATGTTGAGTTTCAAACCAGCTTTTGCACTCTCCACTTTCACCCTCAACAAGATGCTCTTGAGATCCTCTTTGCTTTCTGCCATTAGGGTGGTATCGTCTGCGTATCTGAGGTTGTTGATAGTTCTCCCGGCAATCTTAATTCCAACCTGTGTTTCATCCAACCTGGTGTTTCTCATGATGCACTCTGCATATAAATTAAATAAGCAGGGGACAATATGCAGCCTTGTCGTACTCCTTTCCCAATTTTGAACCAATCGGTTGTTCCATGTCCGGTTCTTACTGTTGCTTCTTGACCCTCGTACAGGTTTCTCAGGAGACATGTAAGGTGGTTTGGTATTCCCATCTCTTTAAGAATTTGCCAAGTAGAGCTCCAAATATATAAGGTAGAGGAGACGCTTCATGGGGGGGGCACTTCGCCCTGGGGCGCCTCAGTACTGCTCATATCAAAAGGCTTTTGCTCCAAAACAGCCAACTTCGCCATGTTATTCGGGCTTCGTAATGAGGTGGTGCATGGCTATCATCCACCCATCCATCCATTCATCGAACAACCAGTATTTAAGATAATATTTTGTCCTCCTTAGTATGTTCATAGGACAGGGTACCTATACCTTTTTATATGAGTGAATTGCAAGTGATTTTGGCTGGGGTGAGAAAGTCTGCATTCATCCTCTTCTGGAGTGCTGGCCCCAGGATTTTGTTGACCCTTGGGCACAACTGCGGATGGCACGGGTACCCGATTCCACCCGAGAATCCGGCAGAACCCCCCCCTGCTTGCAACCCTGAGCCCCGCTCACCAAGCCCCTGCCCCTGCTCATCCCTTGCCCATACTCAGTGAGAGGTCTGCACTCACCCCAGTGGCTTTGTCAAGCTCCATGGTTGCCATTTTCTGAAAAATAAAATTGTGATCGTAAAAATGTGCATATTTGTGTATGTGTGAAAATGGGCATTTTTGAGAATGCACATATTTGTGTATGCGGAAATGCACATTTTTGTGCATATGCCATTATGCACATTTTGCGACTGTCATTTTATTTTTTTAAAAATAGCAACCGCGGAGCTCAACAAGGCTGCCAGGGTGTGTGTCGGCTGCTCACTGAGCATGGGAGGAGCTTGAGTGTGGTCTAGGGACTGGCGAGTGGGGGAGAGGGCTGGGCTAGCACCTGGAGAATCCGGACATGGGTGGGTTTGCACATCTTTAGGCACAGCATCCTCAGTGCTGCCCTCACCCAACCTGGAGGAACTGGGACCTGCAAACTGAACAATATCTTAGGTTGCATCGGATCTCCTTGAATATTCCATGCAAGATGGAAACAGTAGCACTGCTGGATGTTGGGCCCTCTGCTGGGCTTGAGGCCATGGCAAATGCCCAACATTGCCATCTTCTGGAGCCAGCCCTGTGTCTCTGCCTCTGACTACTGTAGTTCTGTTCTGGAATAAGACTTTTGGTGAGCTCCTCTTGAAGTGAAAGTGCTGCTTTTTTTGTAATTGCTCTCATTACGGAACTTTACTGAACATTGCTTTTGATGATCACTTGAACGATGCTAGTCATGCTCTTTGAAGTTACCCAGATAAAAAGAAAGTCAGACATATCAGAAGAAAGGTAACTAATCATCATACCAGGTTCCATCTGTGGCTGTTACACACTTTTTTTTTTTTTTTTTGGTATGTGTGTTTGGAATGTGATGTAAAACAAGAACTGTACAATTCATTTATTGATCAATATAATTTTCTGTCTATTCCTGCTACTGTTGGTATCCACTGTTAAAGGCTTACTTAGTACCAACAGCATACATAAGAAATGTATTTAAGAGAACTTGGCATTTGCAAGTAATAACCCTGTGTATGTAACCTTTTATTTATTCATTCCAGTATTTCTAGAATGTCTTAACACACACACACACACACACACACACACACCTTAGCCAAGGTACCTCACAATATACAAATATCATAATAAAGGTAAAATTATTTAAATTAATAAATCCAGATGATTTAGTAAAACAAACTCGACTGCATCAGAATGTCAAATGCATTGGTAAGCTTTCTTGAAAAGGAATGCTTCTAAAGCAGCGTTCCCCAGTCTGCTGCCCTACAGATGATTAAGACATCCAATTCCCAATATCACTACTAGCACAGTCAATGATCAGGAATGCTGGACTTATAGACCAAAACATCTAAAGGGCACCAGGTTGGGGGAAGCTGTCCTAAAAGCTTAAAGAATAGAACAAAAGAGTTCCATAAAATAAGGGCTACTACTGAGAAAACCCCTGCACTTTGCTCTCCTAGACCTTACAGACCTCTGAAGATTTCAGTGTGCTTATATATTATGAGCAGGGTAAGGAACTGGAATCCTTGGGCAACTGACATGGTTCCCATGCTCTGGCAGGGCCCACTGTTGAGGTTTGTCCTCCCCCTGTTTTTTTTGTGGGGGGGTTGTTTTGTTTTTTGAGGGGGCAGCACTCTGAGCAAGGCAGCTGTGTCTAACCAAACACATGGCCTTTTACAAAAATGGCTGCAAGGGCCATGAGTTCTACGTGTGAATTTGAGAGCTTCCCTAACAAAGATGGTGGCATTCTAGGTTGCTGGTCATGTTGATTCTGGCTGCTGATATGGCAATGGACCCTCCCTTCTCCTCATATGATCTTACCTGCATATCTAGGATCTCCAGAGCTGGCAGGATTGCCCTGTTCAAATGTCAGTGCCTTGGATTCTTTGATCATTCTGTATAACTTGCAAGACCAATACTGTCAGCAGGAACAAATTACCTTTCATAGTTGTTTCCAATTTCTGTGACCAAATTCTTCTTCTAATTATTTATTTTAAAAGTAATAGGGAAATTATAGTAGTCCCTGTAATATTTTTTTCTTTCTACTTAAGTTTTTTGGGGCTGGGGCTGGGTGTGGTATCTTTTCAGCTGCTGATTTTCCATCCTTGTGTAATTCATATGGAGCTGTCCATTTTCATTGTGACAAATTTGCTCATGGAAATTGAAAATTCTTGCATAATTTAATGATGAAATGTCAGCATCTCATTTTTCTCCAAATGCAGCTATTCTGTAGATTAAAGATAAACATTTATTGAGTTAATATGAGGTTTTTCTTTTTGGTAGAACTGTGTAAGAACTTTGCCACCAACTTGAACACAGGGTGAAACAATTTCCGAATGGGGATTGGAAACGACATATGTTTAAATTACTATAGAATTAATATGTTTTGAACTGTGGGATACACAGTTATGGGCAACTGCTTATCTGAAAGAGAGCTTCTTTCCTGAGGTCACTCAACAGTTAGCTTATTATTATTCCACATCCATAACACTTGAGTCCTTAAAGTGTTTCTGGTATCTTTTCATGCTTGAATGGCACTCTCACACTTCATTGGGGATCTTGGGTTTAAAAGAATAGCTGGCGCTTTGTGCTGACTGCTTTCCTCCAGTTTTATTCCATCTTCTAAGGCAAATGAGGTGGCATGTGAAAGGTCATTGTCCTCTTATCCACAAGTGGGCATTGTGGAAATCCTGTATGAGCGGTTTATATTACAAGGTCTAGAAGGACGTGTCTGTGCTGTGGATCTAGAATTATTTATCTAGAATATTTATATACTGCTTTTCAACAAAAAGTTATCTAAGTGGCTTACCTACTAAAGTCAGCTTACACAAAC
Source organism: Heloderma suspectum (assembly GCF_057233095.1). NCBI lineage: Eukaryota > Metazoa > Chordata > Lepidosauria > Squamata > Helodermatidae > Heloderma > Heloderma suspectum. Next base: position 22,276,415 of record NC_139465.1, on the reverse strand, counting down.
ATGTTTCAGTAAAGTTGATTGGAGTCTCAGGAGCGGTGGTCTTTCAGTATTGATCATGAGTGGGTAAGTTAGGGAGGTCCAGGGACCATTTCTCTCTCTCTCTCTCTCTCTCTCTCACACACACACACACACACACAGTGGCCAAAAACAAAATGTAAAAATGGCAGCTGGAGTACCAGAAGCATCACATTATCTTGTTAGCCAGTGGATTTTGACCATTTTGGTGGTCAGTAGTAGCTATGGAGCACTAAATGGGTCAAATGTGATCAAAATGGCCACTCTGGTTGCCATTTTTTTCAAAACATTATAGTAGGGGGTAGTGGGGGCCACATGTAGTTCATAGATGTAGATGGAATCATAGAATTATAGTAGGGTTGGAAAGGGCCTATAAGACCTTGAGTCCAACCCCCTGCTCAATGCAGGAATCTTAAGTCAAAGCCCTGACAGATGGCTGTCCAGTTTCATGTTGAATGTCTCTGGTGTAGGAAAACCCACTACCTCCCTAGGTAATTGGTTCCATTGTCATATTGCTCTAACAGTCAGGAAGTTTTTCCTGATTTTCAGCCGGAATCTGGCTTCCGGTAACTTGAGCCCATTATTCCGTATCCTGCACTCTGGGATGATTGAGAAGAGATCCTGGCCTTCCTCTCTGTGTCAAACTTTCAAGTACTTGAAGGGTGCTATCCTTTCTCAGTCTTCTCTTCTCAAGGTTAAACATGCCCAGTTCTTTCAGTCTCTCTTCATAGGGCTTTGTTTCCAAGCCCCTGATCATGTTTGTTGCCCTCCTCAGAACCCTCTCCAGTTTGCCTACATCCTCCTTAAAGTGTGAAGATCTTCTACCCTCAAGCCAGAGGACAGAACTTGATTATCTATGTAGGTGGCAGCTATCTTGGAGGTGGCAGCTATCTTGGAGAGCAACCCTGCTTTGTTCCATCATCCACTCACAGGTGGAGGCGGATTTATTTATTTTTTGTCATGCGGAAAAATACGCAAATTGTTGAGTTCACAATTTACATAATTTACCTTAGTACGCAACATTTAGTGTATCGAGCCCCAATCCATTCCACTTTTCCTCAGCAGAAACTTGTGTTTCTTCCTATGAATAAATATGCGAACATTTCGGGAAAGTAAATAAATAAATAAATAAATTTGAAAGTCCAGACTCAGTGTGGCCTGAGGGGGTCGCTCCACAGCAGATTCCACAGGTCAGATTCTTAGAAATCCAAGCTCATTTCAGTCCATTTTCAATTTCTTCAGCATCCCTACCCTCTGGATACCAAGTGGCTAGAGTCATATTTTCAGCAATGTAGTGGAGTCAGGACTCACAGGGTTGGAACACTGGGGCTTTTTGATTAGCCTGGACAATGATATAATCTGCCCCCTTGCTCAGGCTTCCCTGTTTCTTCTGAGCTTAACCGCATTTCTCACAGTAGCTGGGTGGAAATGGATTTTCCCAGCATAGCAGTGCATTCTTCTGAGCTATCCTTGTTTTAATGCAAACTATTTTGCTACGGCTTGATCTTGAATTGGGTAATTAAAATTAGAGCTGTTCACAAATGGCCTCTCAGAATTCTCCACCCTGTTTGTTGGCAGAGAAATGTGGGAGCAGTGCATGTGTGTGTGTGTGTGTGGGGGGGGGGTGGAATTTCACTGAATATTTCCAGGGGAGGACCAATTCTCAACAATTTCGCAGAGGTAGAGCACACCATTGGCCTTCTTCTTCTTCTTCTTCTTCTTCTTCTTCTTCTTCTTCTTCTTCTTCTTCTTTCTCTTCTTCTCCTCCTCCTCCTCCTCCTCCTCCTCCTCCTCCTCCTCCTCCTCCTCCTTCTTCTTTGTAATGGTTTTTGGTTTTGGGTGTGCTGTCACAGCAAGTAGCAACAGTGGCAACTGTGATGGCAGCCTGACTGACCCCCCTGTTGCATCCACCACAATGCAGGTGTGTGTGGGGAGGCAGCTCCAGAGAAGAGATGGAACTAGTGCTGCACCAAAATCTGATCTCCATCTTCCTGAAAGTTTTCTTCCCCCACAAAACAGGCTTCCATATTTTTTTGCCTCATTCTCAGGGGGTAACTTTTGTGGTGTTTTAAGCTTACCTAATCACCGTGAGGTGGCTAAGGGCGCTGTGGGTTTCTTTTCTTTCTGTGACATGTTATTGCTTTGCAGCTTCACAGGCTGCCTGCGCTGCCTGATCTGAAAAAAAAAAAGCCGCATAAGAGGAATTGCCTCATGCTGTCTTCCTCTGGGTGGGAAGTGCAGGAAGCCAAGGAGGCAACAGGCTGCTAGAGAGATCATTGTACAATGAAAAACAGGACACTTGCACATAGTCCTTGGCAGGGGTGTACGAATCAGCAAAACGTGAGCTCGCCGAAGTTCTCCAAATTCATTCTTGAAGGTTATTTTAACTCAAGCCCATATCAGATTGTGAGCTTTGTTGTTCTTTCTTTCTTTTTTTCATCCGTATTTCCATGTGTATTTTCCCAAGTGTACACATCAGTTGTGTGCATCTTGATAATGTAAGCATTCATCTCCCATTAGTTAAAGTATATTTGTGTGTGTTTTTCAAAACTACTCTTTTTTTTCATGTGCATTTCTCAAATAAACTCATGCTCTCGAACCCATTTGTGTGTGTGTGTGTGTGTGTGTGTTTCATGGAACTCTTCATCGGCATAACACAGTAAGCCAAATATTAGGGTAGCTAGAGAAGAAAGGAAATGATGAATAGATGAAGTACCTTCCACTGAAATGAATGAATGAATTGTGCACTAAGAAAAGCTGGAAGGGCATGACCTATATCCATGATGCAAATGAACCATGCTTTCACATGTTTGTTTATTTTTGCATAATGTATTCTGCTTCTGTTCATCATGGAGGAATGGCTAGGTGCAATTGGGGAGGGTCTTGAAGCCCAGGCGCCACCCTGGTCAGTCTCCTCACTGAGCAGCAATGCTGTCACAGTTTTAGCATAAACCATCACTACAGCAACATCAATAGTGCTGGTTATGCAACGGGGGAGGTGGCAATTTCAGCAGCAAATCGCCCCCTTTTCCCCTTTGCCAAACAAGCACTAATGACATCACAGCACCAGTGGTTTATGCTAGCGCAATATCATTACCGCTAGTGCTGTGACACCATTGGATGCTGCTCTGGGAGTCTTTTTGGCTGAGGGGTGGCATGAAAATATGTCAAATAAATAAATGCACATCAGGCTGACCACTGTTGGAGGCAGATTCCTGGTCTAGATGGTTCCTTGATCTGATCCAGTAGGGCTGTCCTTGTAATGAGGCAGCAGTAGTGATCACAGAGGGTCAAAAACTGATGTATCAGTATTGGATCTGTTGTTTTGCTGGACAGCTGTTAATATAAAAAGAGAGCTGGCAGCCCTACGAACTCCCTTTTATATTAAGTCAGTCTTCAGGGTTATTCTTCCTCCTTCAACATATATAAAAAGGGGGACTTATATTGAAGATTTGGCAATGGGCAAATGTATTTAAATGTGAAGATTTAGTTAAAAGACATGATTATTATTCAAGTAAAGATAAATAAATCTTTAAATCCACTGACAGTCCAAAAGGATACGTCTTTGAAAGATAATATGCAGCTCAATTGGATTGTGGGACACTGTTTATGTTCCATAAAGCAGAGATATTCTGGAAAGAGTATTGTTCTATTAAAAGACAGAACCTTTTAAAATAAGAGAGACTGGCCAATGCTAAATTTAAGCCTCAGAACATTGATACTTCCTCCAACTTGTGGTTGTCAGTCACTGCTTTTCTAAGTTGAAGAATGGATCCAAATTCAATGTGATTTCAGAGATCTGTGATCAGAGCTCTTGAAACCTTTTTATCTGCTTAAAAGCAGTCATAGGGGATGGTGGCAAGGGAGTGGAGAGAGATTAGGATTGGAGCCATGGTGCTGGGAAAGGATGGGTTAAACCTTTTCCCAGTACCATTTCTTAATGTAAACCATACTCAACCCTTAGCTGTCATTAGCTGTGCAGGGGGGTGGGTTAGGTTCCCAAATTCTCCTTGTTTCTGTTCCCCTCCAAGACCACTTGGAGTTTACAGGAACAGATGGATGGGAATTTAATTTCAGTTTGGTTTAGTTAGTAATTTACCAAAAATTCACAGAGTTATGTGTATTTGGGACAAAAAGTACTGGAGGCCAAAAAAAAAAAAAAATCACATAGGGGAAAAACTGAAAGTGACAGGTTTCTCCATCCAGACCCACTGGTTTGAGTGTTCTTAAATGTCTGAGTTTGAATCCCTGCATATTCAACCATGTTAGTATTGAATTGGGGTTGCCACCTCTTTTTTTCTGACAGACTCCTCATCTTTAGCAGCTATATGGTGGGCAGGTACCTCATGATCCTCTCCATGCTGAGAATAGTTGTGCCTATTGAATTGGGCTGGTGCAAATGCATGCAAATTTCATTTCAGTTCATTTTTGGTCAGAATTTATCAAAATTTGCAAAATTCTTCACGTTCAGGAGAGAAAGAACTTGAGATTGTAAATATTCAAATGTGGGAGTAAGCAAAGCTGACAGATCCACCCATCCTGACTTTCAGGGGTGATTTAGGCTGCAATCCTATACATGTTTAACATGGGAGCAAGTCACACTGGGCATAGTGGGAGTTACATCTGAAATAAACATGTATAAGATTGCACTTAATCAGGGAAATGGTGCTAGGAGACTGGGTTAAGCCCTCCTTTCCTGGGACGAGTTTTATTTTATGTGTCCTTCCTATGTCTCTTTCCAAGCAAAGAAAAAGATGCTGGGAGAACTAGTCACAGAACTCTCATGTCACAACCAGTTTGGCTTTCAAGGATCCCAAGGATTGTTATGAGCATAGAACAGTGATGGATACATGCACCACAAAAAGCAGATGGTTAATGCTTTGAAACCCAGTTCAGTAATGGGATTCTTGATGGGGTGTGTGTGTGTGTGTGTGTGTGTGTGAGAGAGAGAGAGAGAGCTTGCACAAGCACTGCTAGGGGTTTTGTTTCCGGTCCTAGCCCCCTCCCCTGTGTAATAAACCTGCCCAGATCATTTTGGTATCCTCTTCCTATAGACAGATCATGTCTCTTAGATTCCTGCATTGAGCAGGGGGTTGGACTCGATGGTCTTATAGGCCCATTCCAATCCTACTATTCTATGATTCTATGATCCTCCTGGAATCTGGTGCAAGACCAGTCACTCTGAGCTGAGTAGGATTTGGGGGGTGGCATGTCTCTTCCACATGCAAGAGATGCAAGGAAATTAATTGAGTTTGCGTAAACCTACATAATTCTTACAGATTGTGCTCTAGTATAGAATTGCTGACAGTAACAGTTGAATTACCCAAGCAGCACCCTTATATGATGAATCTGTTGCTGGATTTTACCATTTCAGATTGTTCTTCTATGTAAAGAATCAATTTGTTAAAAAAACAGAATTCCAGAAACTTCCATTGCTCCAGAGGGCAAGAATAGATCCAATGGATGGAAATTGCAGAGAAGCACATTTTGGCTAAACATTAGGAAACAACGACAGCTTCCTGATAAGAGCTGTTCAGCAGCGGAACAGACTGGCTCAGGAAGTCCTCAGCAGTCCTTTGCTGAGGATATATAAGCAGAGGCTGGACGGCCATCTGCCCAGGCTGCTGTAGTTTCGCCCTGCATTGTAGGTCCTGTAACGTGCAGAGGGTTGGGCTAGATGATTTATTAACACCCTTCCAACTCTCTAATTCTATGAGTCTATGAAAAGAAGCTAAGTAACTCCCTCATAAGCTCCCCCCCCACACACACACATACACACACAATGGAGGTGGTGAATTCAAACATTCAGTCCTTCCCCTGCATCCAGAACTGGTACAGTCCAGGCAAGGTGCATCACACGGGGCTTCTTTTTGCGCAGCTTGGTTCTAGCCCCTTTCAGATGTTGTATGAACCTGTGGAGGGGGAGAGGGGGATTATGCACACCTGACCTTTATAAGAACAGGCTTCTTTGTGTGATCCAGAAGCCTGCTTTGCTTCTAGGGTTCTTAATAGGATGGAGCACGTCCTCTGTGCATACAGTGGTACACAGATGACAGACGGCTCTTTTCAGACGGCATAATCAACTCAATCCCATTCCCCCGCTCCACACACTCATGTAATGTCTGAATGGGACTTCTGAAGACTTTCTTGTAATTAGAAACAGAGGAATGAGAAAATGAGAAGGAAGTGTTGCATGGTTTAAAAGCTTTCTCTTAACCACAGAAACCGGTTCAGAGTTACCAACAAGAAACATCTAATTGCAAATTTTGAAAACTAAATGCAGAGTGTAATATTTCAGACAGGAGACATGGACAGACATTGTATTTCCTTCCAAACGGTTTTTGTACAGGTCTTTTTCTTAATTATTCTTGATATTTTGCCCATTATGCCATTAGCTTCTTCACAGTACAGAGATAAATAGCCCAGTATCCACAAGAACAAAGTGTGAACTGAAAGCATTTAATTATTGATATCTTAGTAACTAAAGTTCTGAAATGACGTTGTCAAATCCCATAATGATCAGACAGCAAATACATCACTTACTTTGGCAAGAACAGCCACAGAATGCTCACAAAACCAGAGAATATGTGAAACATGTCAGAGAAGGTTTGCTTTCTCTCTCTCCTTCAATGGATATTCAGCATTTGTTTAGTGAAGAGAATTTTTTTTTCAAATTTTCTCTCTTCTCTCATTTTTAATAAAGCTTTACAAATATTTATTTCCTTCTGGTTCACTTTTGTGATGGTTGGAACATTTAGAAAGCCCCTGGTTTATCACGAGTTATACTCTTTTGATTGGTTGAAATAAAAATCAATATTTCTTTGATTACAAAGCCGTTATGGAAGCTAGTCTTATGTTATCCATCATTTTAAAATGTAGGTTAGAACAATAGCGCACAGGTATATGTTTAATTCATCCTGTTTAGATTATGTGAGTGGGATAAATGTTTTCTCTGGAGTGGGGGCAGAACCACCATCAATCTGTGAGTGGGAACAGATTCATCTGTTAACCCACTTCAGTTTTGGTGAGGTGGTACAGTCTTCTTACAGGATCATACAACCTGGTTTTCAAGCTTTCTTTCCGATGTGGTAAGCTTTGCGACAGGACAGAGTTTTCACATGGATGTGTATTTAAATAAGTAGCTCCTTATGTAATTACAGAAATGATGCAATCCAGTGAAAGACCTGTACCGCCACAATGGATTGAACATCTCTCTATGGATTCTCCCTCTCCAAAATACAATCAATCAATCAATCAGTGGCCCATTTCTCATTTGGGTATATTGTCTCCTTTAAATGTATACAAACTGGAATTTTCTCATAAATTAGTATTGAAGCTGATAATTTATTTATTTGTTTATTATTAGATTTATTAGCCACTCATCTGGCCAGCTACCCGGCTACTCTAGGTGGCGTACAATACAAATAACAACATACTACATAATCAACTGAACAAAGCAACATTGCTCTAAAAAAAAACCCCTAACCCACCCCAAATGCCTGCCTGAACAGACAGGTTTTCAAAGCCCAGTGGAAGTTCATCAAAGAAGGGGCATGGTGGAGGTCACTAGGGAGGGAATTCCACAAAGTGGGGGCCACCACAGAAAAGGCCCTCTCCCTAGTCCTCACCAGCCTAGCTCTCCTGGCTGATGGGATAGACAGAAGACCTTCCAAGGCTAATCTCATTGAGCGGCATCCCTGGTGATTGTTTACCCTGGTGATTCTCATCATTAAAAGATGGTGAGAAGATGAGGAATCCATTGCAGTTAATTTAGATATGACCAAGGAGAAATTCGGATTTCAGCCCATTAGGCCTACTGTCTTCAATTATAAGAAACTGATTTGTATACAGAGTTTAACTGGATTGTGATATCTTGCTGTGCTGATGCATTTTTGCATTGCTAAATCCAGGCAAGATACTTTCAGTGTGACCCTTTGACTTGAAAAAGATGGAAGATGCAAACTGAGGTTTCTTACTCAGCCTTAAACTTGCTTGGGTGTTCCATGCAAACTGAAGATGGTGGTGTGCTAGTCCTTGGCCAATTCACCATCCTTCAGAGCCAGCCTTGACATTTTGCCAAGAGCCGGATTTCTGATGCCTTGTGTTTACATGTTGACACAAATGACGGTTTTGTGAATGGCTCAGCATGTATCCCAGACAGAGGCTCAATAGGGCCTTTCAAACACATTTCTTGAACCTTAAACACATTACCTCATTACCACATAACACAGGTAAACACATTACCTCATAGCGGTCAGTGGATCATGGTTGACATGGCTGGGCTAATACACATACCAATTTTATCCAATACATATTCAAGCCCAGTAATGCCTACTCTGACTGGCAGTGGCTTTCCAAGGTTTAAGTAGGGGTGTACGAACCCCACTCACCTGAGTCCCCTGGAGGGTCTGCGGGGGGGGAGGCAATCCGTTCCTCCACCTGGAATCCTCCCCGGCCAGCTCTACTCCGTGGTGAGTCCGGGGAGCCACCGGCCGGGTCTGTCCACTGCCGGACTTCCATCCGGTGCCAGTCTGCAGACGCAAATGGTGTCCGGCATAGCAGACGCCATTTGCGTCCCTGTCCCTTTGCGCGGTAGGCTATGTAAAGATTTACATAGCCTATCACGACAAAGATCATGGAGGCAAATGGCGTAGCGGATGCTATTTGCATGCCTGCTCTTTGCTGTGATGGGCTACGTAAATCTTTACGTAGCCTATCACGGCAAAGAATAGGTATGCAAATGGCGTTCGCTATACCGGATGCCATTTGTGTCTGCAGACCAGAAGCGGATGGCAGCGGATGACTCAGACCCGGCCGGCGGCAGGTAGGATCCAGCCGGCGCGAACTTCGCGGGGTGGCGGAGGTGAGTGTTCTGTTCTGCCATGGACTCCGGGGGGCTAGATTCTTTAGAATCCGGCCTCATTGGTGTCTGTGGTGGAATTCTCCACCGTCCCTAGGTTTCAGGCACGAGGCCTCCCCTTCCACTACCTGTAATCTATTCCTAAGTAGAGATGCCAATGATTGAACCTGAGACCTTCTGAATACAAAACTTGTTCTTTACTAGTGAGCTATGGCCCCTCCCCTAGGGATGTATGGAAGTGACTTACCTTTCATGGATTATGTTGATGGTGGGGGGGGGGAGGCGTTCCATCCCTCCCCCTGGAATCCTCGACGGAGGGGGAGGCGATCTGTTCCTCCCCCCCGGAATCCTCGATGGCCGGCTGTGCTCTGCGGCAGCTCTGCAGAGCAGCCGGCCAGGCCCAGCCCAGCCCAGAGCTGTCCGCAGCCAGATTTCTGGCCACGGAGGGCTCTGGGGGAAAAAAACACAAAAAAACGCATATGCAAGTGGCGGCAGCTATGGCCATAGCCGCTGCCATTTGCATACGCGGTTTGTTTGTTTTTTTAAACCCACCCAGCCATGATAGGCTACGTAAAGATTTATGTAGCCTATCACGTCGTTGTTGTGTTTTTTTTTAAACCCAGCCATGATAGGCTACGTAAATCTTTATGTAGCCTATCATGTCTTTTTTTTTTTTTTAACAAGACTGGAAATGGCAGCGGCAGCAGCCAGTTGGAAGACCAGCCGCCGCCGCTGCCGGAGCTGCTGCCGGAGCCACCGCTGCCTGGAATATCCGGCCCAGGTAATTCTCATCCCGGGGGGATCTGCGGGGGGGGGGGGTGGCAGGCCATTCCGCCACGGAGTTCGGGGGGCTGAATGCACTGGCATTCAGCCTCACTGAGATCCGTGGTGGAATTCTCTGCCATCCCCCCCTCCTCTACAGCTAGGGATGGCGGAGAATTCCGCCACCGACTCCAATGAGGCTGGATTCTAAAGAATCCAGCCCCCTGGAGTCCGTGGCAGAATGGAACACTCACCTCTGCCTCCCCCCAGAATCTGTCCGGGTTGGATCTGTCTTGGCGTCAATCCTGTGGAGCCAGCCACCTGCTCCGCATTGCTGGCAAATGTTGATATGGCTGGCAGCCATTGCCATGCCATATCACTGTGCTAAGTAAGTCTCCGGACGCAAATGGCATAGGGGGCGCCATTTGTGGCCGTAAAGCTGGTAGATTAGCCTAAATGAAGCTGTAAATAGATCGACATGGAACAGAGCTGGCCTGGACAGATTCCGGGGGGAGGGATGGATCGCCTCCCGCTGCGGGCGGATTCCCCTGCGGAACGACAGGTAGCGAATCTGCCCATCCCTACCTACAGCTACAAGTGGGCTGCTTTCTTCATATATTACTACCCCCACAACACAAACTAATGTGCCTAGTACTGCATCTGTTGCTCCACTAGCATACCTTTGTCCAGTAAGCTTTTCTCTCTTAACTTAAGCTTCTACTCAAGAAAAGCAATCTTTTCTTTTTGCTTCTGCTGATCTTGCATATCTGTGTCATAATCTCAAATGTTAACTTGTTCTATTCAGTGTTCATTGTTGTGCACACATGATCCCAACATTTCCCAGAATATTATTTTTTAAATGACATTAGTGTTTGACCACACTGATTGGTGTTTTAAGCAAGAATGGGAAGGGAATGCAGGTTGGGGGCCAGAACGTACTGTGATCACAGAGAATCTACACTACAATACAGAACATTTTGAAAGGGTTGCTTCCCACCCCAACCCATGATGCACATCCTGGGCTGTTTTGGCAGGAACATGCAACATGCACCAACATCATGAAAAACGAAGCACAGTGGGAGGAAACTAGAGTCAGTCCTTCTTAGAACGGACCCATTGAAATCAATTAGGCTTAAATTAGTTGTGACTAACATGTGCAATTGAATTCAGTGTTTAGAGTGTAGTCTACTGAAAGCATGACTACATCTGAATCCAACCTGTTTTTCCCATCCACAGAGAGAAATCGGTTGTGTTTGCATGTAATACTAAGCCTAATACTTATATTTGAATACTTTGAATACTAATACTCAAAATGAGAGCCAGCATGGTATAGTGGCTAGAGTGCTGGACTGGGAGTTGGGAGATCTGGGTTCTAGTCCCCACTCGGCCATGGAAGCTCACTGGGTGACTTTGGGCCAGTCACATACTCTCAGCCCAACCTACCTCACAGGGTTGTTGTTGTGAGGATACAACGGTGAGGAGGAGGATTATGTACGCCACCTTGAGTTCCTTGGAGGAAAAAAGGTGGGATATAAATGTAATAAATAAATAAATAAATAAATAAGCCATGGTTTATGTCAGGGGTGGGCAGAAGGTACATTTTCAGATGTTTTGGACTTCAACTCCCAGAAGCCCTTGCCAGCATGGCCAATGGCCAGGAATACTGGGAGCTGAAGTCAAAAACATCTGGGTATCTACTTCATGGACATCTACTTTCTGGTCTATGTTAACCATAGTCTGTTGCTTTAGCCATGAATTGTCTTGCAGACAAACGAACAATCCAGCTTTCAAAGAAGTTTCATTTTCAGGCTGCTCTTCTGGGTGCTTCTGTTTCACTGTAGACAGCAGCATAAACAAACCAGAGACAAGCTATGATTCTGGGTTCTGACATCAGCCATGGTTTAAACAAGCCAGACGTCCTAAGCCAGTGACAAACCATGGCTTCTACTTGTGGTTTATAGCTGGTTAACAAACCATGGTTTGTTTGCAGGGATGAATTCAGACACAATGACAATTCAGATTTCAGCAATGGCTTAATTTCACCATGGCTTAATGTCATGTGCTAACCAGGCCACAGCCTATTAATTGCATGTGAACTCTACAGAATTATACCATTTCCCAAATCTATCTTTGCCGAGTTGCAAATGTGCAGTGAGTGTCCCTTTATATACAATTCATCAGGTGATCTAGCTCTATTTTTCTGTTTTTCTATCTCAGGATTACGAGGTAGGATGGAATGGCCCCTGTAGATTTCTACCTGTTGGGCTTGACAGAGTTCCTGTTGCTTCCAGTATCTCCGTTTGTATCTGGTGGTTCCTGCTCATTTAAAAGCAACCTATAACTATAATTGACTTCTTTCCTTGGTAGTATGGGAGGCTTTTCTGTCCCGCTTGGCTTTTCAGAAGCCTTTCAGATTACTGCCTAAACATATCAGGGCTAAAAAATATGGAAGTAAATTAATTAGCCAAGAGGCAAAGAAAAATGTTAGCTGACTCAATAGTTAAGGAGTTAAAGGTTTTTGGCATAGATTTGGCTTGAAGCAAATTTAAAAGCACACATGTATCAAACATACACCTTAAAATTTCCCTGCTGGAATATAATTTACCATTAATATATTTAATTAAAAGATACTTCTGTGTTCCATTTTCCATTCTCTCACAGGTGCAACTGCTTTCATGTTTATTAATAGTATTAGATCGAATAAGGCAGATGTTTGATTATATATTGCAGGCTCATCCTTTTAGGAAAACACACACTTTACAGAAGTTCTTCATGGAAAATTAAGGTGCATAGCTATTGAATATTTGAAATACAGGTTTTATTTATAACAGATCCAGACCTTTGTAATAAAACCTAGGTAAAGCATTTGAAGAAATACTATTGCCCAAACTCTAGTGGTGGTAGTGGTGGTGGTGGTAATAATAATAATAATAATAATAATAATAATTATTATTATTATTATTATTTAATATCTCAATTGCCCATCTGGCTGGTCACCCAGCCACTCTGGGCAATGTACAACAGTACAATTTAAAACAGTAAAATCACATCTTAAAACATGGTTTAAAAATACCCTAACCCACCCCAAATGCCTGCCTGAATAACTAGGTTTTCAATGCGTGGAGGAAGCTCATTAAAGAGGGGGCATGGTGGAGTTCCCTAGGGAGGGAGTTCCCCAGAGTGGGGGCCACCACAGAGAAGGCCCTCTCCCTCGTCCCCACCAGCCTAGCTGTCCTGGCTGATGGGACAGAGAGAAGGCCATCCAAGGCTGATCTTGTTGAGCAGCCTGTCTGGTGTTGCTGGAGGCGCTCCTTGAGATAGGCTGGGCTGGAACCATATAGGGTTTTAAAGGTCAAAACTAACACCTTGAATTTGGCCCGGAAAACAACTGGTAGCCAGTGCAACTCCTTCAGCACCGGAGTGATGTGATCATGCCAGCGGCTGCCTTTGATCAGGTGATCAAATCGCCTGATTAAATATCAGTGAGCTTACTTTGCAACAAAAATGGTCAGGATTTCCTCCAGTATGGTAAAAGGTGGAATAACACAGAGGTATGGAATAGTTCAATAGACTTGATGAAATAATCATAGCAGACAAACAGGTGATAAAGACAGGTGATGTCTCTGCATTTCCAGAGGGGGGGGGGACTAACTCGGTACACAATTTTAAAACAGTCCTAAATGAAGGGAAGCAATTTAGGGAAAGGCTTAACTGTAGAATATGCTTTTAATTTTTTTCTTCCGAGATTTTAAGAAAGGGTCCTGTTTAAGGGTTAATGCAAGAGAGGCTATGTAAACATCCTCCTCCTCCTCCTTCATGCACATCTAAGTTTTCATTGTCTTTAATAAAATGATGTTTTCTCTTCATGAATAATTATTACCTCCCAATTTGTAAATTAGAGCTTTGCTTTGCTTCCCGTATATGAACCTGCTGCTAACAAAGTCGTGAAAGGGAGGGTCACCGCTTCAGCAGTCAGTCCTTGTGTACTGCTACTGCAAAGCTTCATCTTGTAAAAAGGACCATAATGCAGCATTTCGTACCAGAGGAAAACCTGCAAATATTCTTTGGGGCTTTGGGTAAATAATGTTTAAGGATCAGAAATGGTTAATTACATTTTCTGCGTAATTGATGATATTGCAGTAATGCATTGGGACGTCTCATCAGCGTTTTTCCTAAACTGTTCCTTGGAGGGAAATATTCCTGCTAAAACTCTGATTTCTTCACTTTACTGTGCTCTAAAATGTCAAAATCGATGCATTTCTCAGAGTTTTCTGCAGACAGATTCTCAAAGCTTTTCCCTCCCCTTCAACTCACCGTTTTCCGGAAGCCCTAAAAGTGGTATAAGGGCATATGTTTTGCCCAATGGAAACACTGTTTTTGTTTTCTACACTTTCATTTCCCCTTCCTTTACTTCGCCTGTACATCATACTCAGCCCTGAAGCTCACTGGGCAACCTACCTCACAGGGTTGTTGTAAGTGTAAAATGAGGCAGTGGAGTGGAGAGAATAATTTTATCCTACTTTGAGGGGCTTGGAGGAAAGATGAGATGTAAAAATAATACATAATAAGTACATAAAATAAGAATAGGTAGAATGTGAACAAATGCAGTTATTTTGGGGGGGAGTTATTTTATTTCTCTTGGGGAAGAGAATAGAAATCCTATCCATTGTTTAGTTAATTGCACTATTAGCCAATACTCTACCCCCCACCCCCTTCAGCACAGGATCCCAGTGGATGAAGCACTCTAGGAAACACACACACACACACACACGAATCTGTTTCTTGCCCTGAAAAATTCACCACCTAATTTAATCAGCATTAATTAATGCAGTCAAAACAATTCACCTATTTTATTAATGCGAATAGCAAATTTGAAAAACAATTAGTTTATTATAAGGGAAATTGGAGTATTTTGACAGTGCCCATTAGCTCTGCAAGATTTCCAGTAGGTGAGTTTTTCCTCCCTCCCCCCCTCCTGAATTTAGCAGCTGCTTATTCTACTTTTGGTTAAACGACGACCAAGGATAATTTAAACTAGAGGGCAAAAGGGAGAATGAAATGTGGAATTTGGAGGAAGGATTACATGCTCCAGTCTTTTGTATTTGTGTCAGGAACTGGACACATATGTAATCCCTTCTGTCTTATCAACATATGTTTACTTGGGAAGAGTAGGATATGAAGAGCAGAATCTTATGTGATGCTAATGGTTTCACCTTTTTCATAAGGTTTTTTTTTGTTGTTATTTGCAGATGGCTGGTGCCATTTGCTGATATGCATTTGCCATGATCAGCAGTACAGATTTGGATAATAACTATGCTCCTTTTGTCCCAGAGACCCACATGCCATATTGAGATCTTGGTTATCCCAGGAAGGGACGCTTAAAGATGAAGAGTCTGGGGGAGGGTTGTGGTCACATGTGCCTCTTCCACACCCCCTAGGGCTGGGGTCTCCAAGGGCCCATGGCTACCAGTGTACCAGTGGACACAGCTCTCGCTGCTCCTCCTGATTTTTATTTCCAAGACTTTTTAAATGTGATGTTTCTTTTTAACTGGAAGACTGGCATGCTGCAAAGTGAAGCACTGCCCTCCAGCACTGTCCTTATTTGAGTTCAAAAGAGTGGTTCTGAGTTTTGGATCTCAGACCCCATCTTTGCCTTAGACTTAGGTTCTTTGGCACATTGCTTTTCTTTTTAAGTCTCACCAGATTGCCTTCTGGGAAATGAGCATTCTGTGGCCAGCCATGCCCACAATGGCTGCCATTTTATGAATGAGCAAGCCACCCTCCCATGGCAGCCATTTTGTGTGAGCGCTCATGACACTCTATCAAAATTCCAAATGTGCCTACTAAATGAGAAAGGTTGGGACCCCCTGCTGGTGGTGAGAGGCTAAAAAGAGGAAATGCATGATGCAAAAAGATTACAAAAGGGGAGCAAGGATTGCATAAAACATGCAATTGCATTTAGAAATTGAAGCTGCATGGCAGGATTGAAGACTGTGGTGCCACCTGTGGTGTGCACAACACTTGTTCAGCATTCAGAGGTGTGCGCACACACGCACACACGCACACACGACATAGAGTTAGTGTTATTAACACAAGACACTTTCCAAGCACAGATTACCATTAGCAGTCAGTCTATGCAATGGATTAAGGTGCCAGTTTTGAAAATACACTGTAGTCGGGTGTTTTAAGCATTCATTCTATAATCCTAAAGATTGGAGTGTTTGTTTACACTTACTCTACTTTTGATCAGTAAAGGCAACATCATTGTCAACCCTGGGTTGGCTTGAACATGGCAACGTTTGAGGCTAATTTCATAGGGTGTTAAACCAGGAAACATGAATTAGTCAAGGTGGTCAATGGCTGAATTCTCCACAAATTGATTAGGAGTAGATTCAGCCACTTACCCACCACTTATCAAAAGCATCCATGTATCTGCTAGACATATTTTACACTTTATGCAGTTGACCTCAGAAACTCTAATGTTGGGCCGGTACAAGGAAAGTATGTGTTACGATGCTATTTTATAGGAATGGGTGCTAGATGTGGGGAACCAGCCTCACCATGTCAAAGAAAAAAAGAAAGAAAGAAAGAAAGAAAGAAAGAAAGAGTCATGGTGGTGCGTAATAGCTTGTGACTGTTCCGGAATTATGTAGAGCCTATAGCTATTGGCCATCAGCTATATGGTTTATGAAGAGTGTAACTGGTAAACTTTTGGCATGTCACAAGTCTCACTGATTTGGGTATCCTGTGTTAGATTGCCTGAGGCTGTGCTTAAAGGATCAGGACCATGACAGGTAGATAATAGAAGTCCCATTGCATTAAATGGAGCGTACTGTGTGGTAAGCGAAAATAGAATTTCAATTGAGGACATGGGGCAGGGATGGGAAACCTTTGGCACTCAGCTGTTATTGGATTCCAGCTTCTATCAGCCCCAGCCAACATGGCCAATGGTCAGGGAGTATGGGAGTTGTAGTTCAACAACGTCTGGAGGGTCACCAGTCCCCCATCCCTGATGTAAGCAAAGGCGTGCTGGATGAAACCGAAATTCTACTTGTCCAACTTTTTCTTTGCAAATGTGGCTGGCCAGATAGTATAGGATCATGACGCAACAGCCAGCATGTTTATGGTATTCAGAGGTAAAGTGCTGTTAAATCCAGAAGCTCAATTTTCTTTCACTGCTAAAAGCTGTTGATCAATGTATCATCTGTAAATTTCTGTAATCCCCTTTAAAAGCCATCTGATCTACACTTTAGAAGTTCAGCACTGGTGTGCAAGTTGCTTCTTTCCATGGATTCATTCTGCAGCACTGTTGGAATACTGAGGGTGCAATCTTATGGTGGCTAGTCAGTGGCTGGACGGCCATAGGATTTTTTGGTTCTCAGAGAACCAACCACTCCCTCCCATGCCACCTCGTAGGCAGCGCGGATCAGCCACATGCTCTGTGCTCGGCGTTCCCGGGGGCGTTCCCGGGGGCGGTCCTTGGCAGGGAGGTCAGAAGTGCCAACATGACACTCCCTATGTGTCATCCAGCCTCCTCACCCCGCACTCTGAGGTCCCATGGCTAGACAGCTGAAATCGGCCATTAAGCCACAAAAGCAGGGTGGCGGGAGTGCGGAGGAGATGTGCTCCTCACCACTCCTCCCACCTGCAGTGGATAGGTGGTCGCCCCCAGGGTCAGAGGCGACCATCAATCCCCATATGATTGCTCCCTCCAAGGCTTACCAGTATGTGAATGGGGCCTATCACATCAGTCCTTAAGTTAGGGGCAAGCTCCACATTACATTACTTGTGCAGCACAGGCTGGAGTGATGGAAAAATCCACAACAGATCAAATGAATTTGGATTTCTATGAGTCTAGCCCATGGATTCCACAGTGGACTGGCTTTCCTGCGTAGCACACATTCTGAGGACTTGCAGAATGAATATTATATATATATCGTTATGGAATTTTGCACAAAGTTAGTTGTGCAATAATATGTAAAATAAAATAACACCAGCCCAAAGTGTGCATTTTCCCCATAGGTGAAAGTGGATTGGGGAGGGGGATTTGCACATATAGGTGGGTATTTGTGCATTGGGGCGGGGGATTTGTGCATTTTTGCAAGTGCAATTTTGTGCAAATGTAAATTTCTGGAAATTGGGGAAATTGGAAAAAATTTGATCCTGCCAGTGAGTGGAATCAGATTTTCCTGGTACCCTCCAGCACCAGAGGCAGTGAGAGCGTGTACACCAGTTGCTGGGGAACATGGGTGGGAGGGTGCTGTTGCACTCATGTCCTGCTTATGGGTTCCCAGTTGACATATGGTTGGCCACTGTGTGAACAGAGTGCTGGACTAGATAGACACTTGGTCTGATCCAGCAGGGTTCTTCATATGTTCTTATGAGTGGACGGCAACAGACACCTGAGATTCTGTAAAACACTGATGGAACAGATTTTACAAAATCTGTACATTTGGGGCTGTTTTGAGGTGGACGGCCTAAGCCCTACCCCCTGGAAGCACCACATGAGACAATGCAGGCTGCTTTGGAATGCTCCATGGGTTGGATTAGACCTGCAGCTTCTGCACCCCTGGTGGAGCATGTAGCTGAGGAGATTTTATATATACGTGTGTGTGTGTGTGTGTGTGTGTGTGTGTATAGAGAGAGAGAGAGAGAGAGAGAGAGAGAAAGTGTGCACAGCCCCTAGAGAAAACACACACACAGCCTCAGCTACATGCTATGCAAATAATGCAACATGTAGTTTGCCCCTAACCTACACCGTTCTTGGCTGGGCTGTACTAGACCTATGCTAACAGCTATATCTCAGCTGGAAAACAAGGTCTAGAAGGGGACAAGAGGTGCCAATAGCCTCTGTAAGATGGGCAGATCATAAGGAGATTTCAGATAGACCAAACCATGTATCAATACCTACAGGCTGGCCTTTGCTTCTGGTTTGGCCAACAGTGGAATACTCCCTGTTTCATCTCTCTCTCAGTTCCCAGAAAGTCCAGTTCCTGTTCTTAGGAGTAGGGATGGAGTGGGTGCCTGACTGAGTCCAGGAGTCCATTGGGCTCTGCCCCATGCCCCCAGACCTTGCCCACTGAGCCTCTGGCCTCGCTCACCCCCACTTGTGCCCTCCCAGATGTTTCCTGCACCCACCCAGACCCATTCGCGAGCACCTACCATTTTCCTGAGCTTGTTTTTATGAAAAAATGAGGTCTTTAAAAATGTGCATATTTAAATATGCACAAATTAGAATGGGGAAAGGCTGATCTACCCAATATTAGAGGCATAAATGGTCCATTTAGGCCTCTAATATTGTGTATATCAACCTTTCCCAACCCTTATTTGTGCATATTTAAATATGCACATTTTTAAAGACCTTTTTTTTGTAAAAACAAGCTCAGGAAAATGGCGGGCACTTACAGACAGGATCCGGGGACAGCGCTTCAGCAGGCACCCACTGAAACTGGGCAGTGGTGGGTCCATCCATCCCTGTTTAAGACTTCCCGTCTATGTATGTATGTATTTATTTAAAGCATTGTTATGTTTCTCTTCAGCCAAAAAAGCTCCCAGAGTGGCTTCTGTACAATCAACGAAAACAAGATGGTCCTAGTCTAAAAGACAAACTAAAAGGAAAATGTGAAGGGGGTTGCAAAAAGTAAACTCAGGCACCAACTCTTGAGATTAAATAGCAAGTAGAAGTTCTTATAATGACTGCCTGGAAACAGTTAAGTGGGAGGAGGACCCTGACGGAGTTGGTCTTTCAGGAGGGTTGATGGAATGGCCCTGCTTCCTATCTCATCTCCCTCTGCTGCGGACTGAACCCATTTCTCCCTCTCGATCCTTGGCTTGCCCTGTTGCAGACAGGTTCCATATTCTCACTACCTTGGCCAGACCTGTTTGTTCCTTCTCATTCCAGACTCTACATTTTTTTTTATGAGTTCCCTTTTATCATCAAACTGAAACCTTGATTTTCAAGGCCGAGCCATTTTGCTGGTTGCATATGTTGGTGGCAGGTGTCAAAGAAGAGGGGTGGGGGTAAGCTAATGGTTCTATTCCTTCCTTACTTGCTATTCCTTCCAGTTGTTTATTCCCAACTGGTCAGACAAGATTGGCTTCCAAAATGGAATACAACAATTAAAACCTATCATGAAAATACCATATTGGATATTAGCAATATATTGCAGTGTATACGGCAGGCTCTCCTGAAGGAATCTTCAGGTGGACTTGGGGTTGACTGAGGGTAAAGATGGCACCCACAGAAACATTTATATCTAATAAAGAAAAGAATATATGATTTTCTTATGATACACGTGAAGCCTGATGTCTGCAGTTTTCTTTATAAAAATGTTTATACATGCTTGATTTCTTTATTTATTCGATGTATTTATATCCTGCCCTCCCACTGCTTTTACAGCGCTCAGGGCAGTTTACAGCAATAAAATCCAACAGAAATTAATCGAACATTCAACAATAACAACAACAAACAGAAGTTAAAACCAAAGACAGATGCAGCAAATAAAACCAATCTGAAAACAACAACAATGGAAGTTATTCACAAAAGAATCCTCAACGTGTCAGGTCAGATGCCTGCTGGAATAGAAAGGTCCTGGCCAGGTGGTGAAAAAGTAAAGAGGGGAGGGCAAACAGATCTCTCGGACTTCCATCAGCTGTTTTGACATTAAAAAGTTTAAAAATCCCACTGAGTGCATGCAAGCACTTGAGCATGTCAAAAGTAGCTCTTTGGAGCCAAGCCATATGCTATGTAGGAAAATTAATCTTCCATTACAGTGGCACTTCTAGAATAATCATCACTCCCTTTAATAGCAAACTCAGCTGGTGAGTGCCAACAGGATTGTAGCCAAAATGGGGCCACTGAGAAACAAGAGGGAGGTATCAGCACATTATACGAAACTCCAAGGTTTGCAGAAATACAAAACAATCTTTAGGGGAAAAAAGAGGGGAAGGGCAACACCCCAACATTTGAATGAGGACAGAAACCCAGGGGAGAGGGCATGAAATGGAGTATTCTGGAATAAAGACTGGCTGGCTAGAACACTGAAAAAGAAAGGTTCCTCCTGTGCAAGCATCGGGTCATTACATGGAGGGACGCCGCTTGCGCTGGCGTTTTCATGGCAGACTGTAGTGGGGTGGTTTGCCATTGCCTTCCCCAGTCGTGAGAACACTGAACAGTCCTTAAAATAATGCCTTGAATGTACTCTTGTGGAAATGGATAACAATTATTTCCCATCATCTTTGTAGCACTGCATTTAAAGATACAGACTAATCATTTCCAACTCTTTGAGAGCCACATCTCTGTTGCGTTGTATATTTGCTACTGTATAAACACTGCTAATTGTTCTAACCATTTCTGCAATATACGAATAGCACACATTTTATTACCTCATTCTGCTGTAATCCCTCCCCTCCCCGGATATTTCAGTGATCTCAATGGCAGGTGGAAACAAGTGGAACAGCTGTCTATTTATACTCACAAATGCTAGATGAAGGCTTATTTTCCCAGTGAACTGTAGCTCTGTAAATCCAGTTACTACATCAGTAGTGTGTTCTTGATTATGCAGTTAGCCCGAGTTCCTGGATGATCAGTAGATAAAAGACTAGAGGATTTATAGATTTCTAGCCCTACTTCTGAAAATGTGTTGTCTTTGACTTGCCAGCAACTGCACTGTGGTTCCATCCAGACATGTTTCATTCTTGATATTATCCCACAATGCATTGCTTGAGATGGAAGAATGGGTTGGAGATGATGTTTCATCAAATCTTTCCCTAACCAGTTCAGTGTCCGACTCCAGTGTATGGGAAGTAGAGTGTATGGGAAGCATGGGCCCCTACACAAATCTACAGTGCCACCACACTTGGGATACTGTGTACTAGGGATGTCAAAGAATAAAAAAAAAAAAAAATGGCGTTCGGCAGGATGTGCTCATAGACCTATACGCAAAATAGAGCCGTGAATCTTGCGTATAAGCCTATGGACACATAGACTTAGACGCAAGATTCATGACTCTATTGGCATCTAAGTCTATGGGCACATCCTGCCTATTGCCATTTTTTTTCTTTTTAAAGAAAAGACATGGCAATCAGCAGGGACAGGGAGGAGGCCAACTGCACTGGCTGGCAGGAGGGAAGGTAAGCGGCCCCCAAGCCGGTCCCCCCCCAGAATCCCCGTGGAGCGGAGCCACCCCGGAGGATTCGGGGGGGAGGAATGGATTGCCTCCCCCCCCCATGGATTCCCCACCGGAACAGACAGTGGGGAATCCATACACCCTTACTGTGTACAGTTCTGGTCACCACACCTAAAAAGTGATATTGTTGAGCTGGAAAAAATGCAGAAAATGGAAACTAAAATGATCAAGGGGCTGGAGCATTTCCCCTATGAGAGAAGGTTACAACAGCTGGGATAGTTTCGCTTTGAAAAAAAGGAGGTAAAGGAGAGACATGATAGAGGTCTACAAAATTATGCATGGTGTGTGGAGACTATGGGTAGGGAGACCGTTTTCTCCCTCTCTCAAAATACTTGAATCCAGGGTCATATATTGAAGCTGATTGGTGGGAGATTCAGGAAGTACTTCTTCACACAGCACATAGTCAGACAATGGAATTCACTACTACAGGATGTCATGATGGCCACCAATTTGGATGGCTTTAAAAAGGGGTTGGACAAATTCCTGGAGGAAAGGGCTATCAATGGCCACTAGTGTTGATGGCCATGTGCTACCTCCAGTACCAGAGGCAGTGAGCCTATATACAGCAGTTTCTGGGTAACATGGGTGGGAGGGTGCTGTTGAACTCATGCCCTGCTTGTGGGTTTCCAATTGACAGCTGGTTGGCCACTGTGTGAACAGAATGCTGGACTGGATGGACCCTTTGTTTGATCCAGCATGGCCCTTCTTATGTTCTTATGTTCTTAAATTAATTTTTGTTGTTGTTAATTTGGATACACATTTAGCAATGGAGAACAGAACAATTCCAATTGGAGACACAGTTCCTTGTTGTATAAACATCTTTCTGGGTATGAGACAGACAGCATGGATTTTCTTTAGGGATACCTGGATAGAGGCTCTCTGTGTAATGGCAAAATCTGAGAATCATTGCCTGCGTCTTGTACATGTGCTTACAGCAGGGGTGCAGATCCCCAGGGGCAGAATTCAGCCCACCTTGGGTCTTATTCCAGCACTCTGGTGGTTCCTCAGATGGCCACACCTTCTCCCCTTGGCTCCATCCCCTTCCCCCCAACCACCAATCATTTGGTGATTTCCCAGGTTTTGTGCAATTTTTCCCTGTTCTACAATGCTGAAATGCCTCTCTGAAGGCTTAGTTACTGGCAGTAACAGCTTTAAGCTACAATATGCTGGGGTCCTGGGCCTCATCTCTTTTGCCTTTGGTCCCATCCACCCCTGGAATGCAGATCCCAAGAGCTTCTCCAAAATGAAATTGGGCCCTCAGGCTGAAAGAGGTTCAACACCCTGGGCTTAGATAGAGTTTCTCCATCCCATTTACATCCCACTCTTCCCCTGAAGAGTTAGGGGTGGCATACATTATGAGCTTGCCTCCTTTTCTCCTTGCAACAGCAACCCAGTGAAGTAGGTTTGGTTGAGAGTTTGTGACTGACCTAAAGCCCTCCAATGAGTCTTGTGGCTCAGCTTTACCTGTGATGATGATGAAGATGATGAAGAATTACATTTCTATACCCCATAGATGAAGCTCTCTGGGCAGTTTACAGAAGTTAAAACATTAAATACAATATAAAAAGTTTAAAAGCCATTTACATGAAAGCACACATAAAATATACACAAACAACATATAACTACAAGCTAAGGATGTACGGATTCCCCACCGTCTGTTCCGGTGGGGAATCTGTGGCGGGGGAGGCGATCCATTTCTCCCCCCCCCGAATCCACTAGAGTGCCTCTGCTCCGCGAGGATTCCAGGTGGGGGGAGCCTGGCTTGGAGGCCGCTTACCTTGCTGCCTGCTGGCCAGAACCGCTCACCTCCTCCCTGCCGATCGCCATTTCTTAAAAAAAAAAAAAAGGCGATCGGCAGTATGTGCCCCTAGACTTATATACAAATAGAGCCATGAATCGTGTATAGAAGTCTATGTGTCCATAGGTGTATACGCAAGATTCACGGCTCTATTTTATGTATAAGTCTATGGGCACATCCTGCCGATTGCCTTTTTTTTTTTTTTAAAGAAATGGCGATTGGCAAGGTGGCGGTGAATGGCTCTGCCAAGCAAGAAGCAGTAGAGTGCCGTTCTGCCTCCAATCCTCCTGGAGCGGAGGCAAGTGTTGCTGATCCACCACTGATTCCTGAGGCCGGATTCAAAAGAATCTGGGCTTATTTGATTCCGCAGAGGATTTCTCCAACATCCCTACTACAAGTAACTTTGAACAGTCAGTCATAACTAAAGACACATCCAGGATGGATTTAAACTCATCATGTGCTGCCAAATGTCCAGGAAAAGAGGTAGATCTTAACTGAAAAGATAATAATGCTGGCTCCAGGCAGACCTCATGGGGGAGCTTGTTCCACAGATGGGGGGCCACCACTGAGAAGGACCTCTCCCTTGTTGCTGCCTTGTGAGCTTCCCTTGCTGGAGGCACTCAGAGGAGGACCTTAGATGTTGAACAGAGAATACAGGTAGGTTCATTTCAGGAGAGAGGTAGGGATGGGGGAGAATTTCTCCCCGAAACTTCGGGGGGCCGAGCGACAACGCATTCGGTACTCTGAAGGTTGTTCGGGGAGAACTTCTCCGCCCCCCCGCCCCCCCCGGGATGGGACTTACCTTTCACAAATGTCCCTCCCGGCGGCGGGTCCCAGCGGCGGTTCGGCAGGTCTTCGTCAGAGGCGGGGGCGGCAGCCGGTCTTTCGACCTGCTGCCGCCGCTGCCATTACAAGCAAAGTAAAAAAAAAAAAAACGGCCCTGTGATAGGCGACATGACGATTAACGTAGCCTATCACGGCTAGATTTGCAAAGTCAGCCGTGATAGGCTACGTTAATCGTCACGTAGCCTATCACGGGTGACTTTAAAAAAAAAAAAGCGCGTACGGCTAATGGCGGCCCCCATAGGGAGCCGCCATTCGTGTTCCTTATTTGGTCGCTGTAGTCTACGTATAAGCGTTACCCTTATTTTCGCCGTAGTCTACGTAAATCTTTACGTAGACTACAGCGACCAAATAAGGAACGCGAATGGCGGCTCCCTATGGGGGCCGCCATTTGCGTACGCGCTTTTTTTTTTTTCAAAGTCACCCGTGATAGGCTACGTGACGATTAATGTAGCCTATCACGGCTGACTTTGCAGATCTAGCCGTGATAGGCTACGTTAATCGTTACGTAGCCTATCACAGGGGCGTGTTTTTTTTTTCTTTTGAAGATTTCGGCCGGGCGAGGTGGTAAGCCTCCCCCACGGCCTGAATTTCAGCCAGGCGAGGAGGAAAGCCTCCCCCCCCCTGGCCTGAACTTCGGGGGGAGCAGCAAAGCGCCTCCCCCCCCACCGCGAAGCAAGCTGCGAGACCAGGTAAGTGACTGTTGTGCACCCCTATTGTACCATCAGGTATTGTGGTCCCAAACTGTGTAGGGCTTTTAAGGTTGATTGGGATTCCTATCTCTTTGGCTTGCTTAGGATGTAAAAGCAGGAGCAGGCAAAGCTCCTAACTATGCAAGCTTAGGACTTTATAAGTCTGGATAGGACTGTGAAACAGGAAAAAGACAAGGGGAGTCAATGACAGGAGATCACTGTCTGAGATATAAGCCAAAAGACATAGAGCAGAGACAGAGGAAGATAACCGAGATCAAACTGCAGTCAGTTTTAAGGAGGAAAGAAATGTCTTGGATGCAAGACAAAGCTCAACAGACAGAGAGAGATCGGACATAGGAGCAAGGTAGGATTCCTGATTTATGTGCTCCTCGATGGCACAAATCCAGATGTGCAACCTGAATCTTGAAGATGCTTCTATTATTGTGGTTGATGCCAGATAAAGATGAGAAGTGTTTTATCTATGATCCCACCTTCCAAGCAAACTATTGTCCATGTAATGTCAGGAATGGTCAGATCGGTCCCTTTCTGGTCCATATCAGTTTCATGTTTTTCATGCATCAATCTGTTTTGTCCTACTTCCACAATTATCTACAATTTAAAAAAAATGCATGGAAATTCACATTAATATACACATTGAAATATGTTTTTCAAACATACACAAAGTACCCATTCCTATATGTATTTTCTTTCAAAATACCATTTCTAAATGTATTTTTATCCTACAATACACATTTTAATGTGCACTTTGGTATGCTTTTTGAGCCAGCAACTGTATCACAAACTCAGGGAGGTAGGAAACCTGAAGAGTAATTATGTTCCGATCCACACATTAGCCCAGGAGTTGTGGATCAGGTTCATTTGTATTGATATTCATAAAGATGAAATTCTTCAGGCGCCCCTAGTCAGACTTTCCAGTGACACCAGGTCTTAAGAGAAACTGATGTTCTCTTTAGAAGAAAAAATAGTTCCATACAGATGAACTCTCTTCTATTTTGTCAGCACATACAAAAAGGTAGGCCACACAGAACAACATTCCATCTTACATAGATGCTTTTCAGTGCAGACTACATCATATTCAAGTGAGGACTGGCCCAGGATAAACATGAGTATCTCAGTCTAGAGAATTCTAAACCAACTTTCCTCAACCTGGTAACCACCAGGACTACATTGTCCAGGATTCTTGCCTGTTGGCTATGCTGGATGGGGCTGATGGGAGTTGAAGGGCACCAGATGGGGAATGGTTCTCCAAAATATACACAGTGATGTTTATTCATGTCAGTGGAATAACCTAATCTGGCCGCATCCAATGGAAAAATGCAAAAAGATGGCAATCTCACATCATCTCAGTATTTGATCATCATACTTACTATGCATGGACTGACCTCATCCGTTCTTTTGCCCTCTTCCTTACTTGCTGTCTTGGACTCTTTTGCCTAGGCCTGTAAGCTTGGCGCTGCAGTCTTCCAGAGACAGCCCACAGATGTATCCACACAGTGTTCTAGTTCCGTCACAGTAAAAGTAGATGGACTGATACAAAAGTCGAAGACTGGAGAGCCAACACTATACAACGTTGGGCTGCCTATGCATTTCTCTCGTGTTAAAATGCATGTAGAGAAGCTCACTTGTCAGTTCCCTAAATTCTTTATAAGGTTGAATGTCCAATGCAAATATTAAATGCATTAAGTGAGAGGATGGTACAGGGAGCTCTGCAATATACAACTCTCGAGTTTGCACATGGCCTTTATGCCACTGAATGTCTTTTCTGGATTTTCCAGGCATGTTTTCCAAGCCATTTTATGGCTCCTGTCCTTTGCGCATCCTCCAAACATGAGTAGAAAAATCTAATACTGGAAAACTGCAGAAATAGAATAGGCAAAGCTTTGATTGGGTTACCTGCAAAGCCCTGTTCAGCTGTTAAGTCCAAACAGTGAGTAGGTGCACTGGCCCCAGCACATGCAACCTCCACCCCTTCAATTCTTTGCTGTGTGAGTGACAAGGTCTGAACAGGAGCTCAACTTGCATTCAAGGACTTGAGTACATCTGCTCAACTGGGCTGAGAACCATAGCTAGACGTTCCACATACATTGGCTTTCACAGGGTGAATTAAGGATGCATGCCACCTGGTATGGATTTGCCCCATGGCCCATGTTTTCTTGAAATGTCAATATCGCAGAAAGGCGCAGATGTTTTTTTAGCGAGCGAGCCATAGTACACTGGTAAACACTGCGTTGATAAGTTTTAGTCTATGCGTTCCACATCTCCAGTGAAAAGGATATCAGAAATTAAGCCCCCATGTGGTAATCTAACCTTTTTCTTTTTTTTTTTAAGTGACGTTTTTATTGTTAAACTGGCTTTTGAAATGCTCATCTATTTCAAAAATATTCTGTCATCTGGCATGGGAAATGGAGCGGGGAAATGGCTCTACACAAACCCAAGTCCAAAGCAACTTTGGGTGGATGGAGTAGTGGTGTGGTTATTTGGATCCTGGCCAAGATAGTTTATCTAACAGCAAACAGCAGAATGAGGATAGCTATGGCAGTAGGACTTGGCGGAATGTAAGTCAACTTACAAGCTGTGTAAGTCAACTATAATGATTCCAAATACACTTTCATAGTTAAAGTGTACTTAACAGGATTGGCCACCTGTCAAATACTAGTGCCCGGGTCATGTGCTTTCCTTCATAATAGGCTCCCGTTAATAGAGTTTTTATTATTTAGATTTGGCAGGCGTACATGCTTTTATTGAATGAACTTCCTGCTAAGTTTCGGAGGAGAGCAATGGCTGGTTTATAGCATAATTGCTCTATATGTTGATAATATCTTTTATTGTAATTGTTTCTCATTGTTTTTAATAAAAGAATTGGAATAATAGGAGACATAGTAGAAGATGATTTCCCTCCTCCCTTTCCTTTCATTATTCATGATGCTAACAGAAAATTTATCCCAAATAAGCATTTTACAGGGGGTAAAAAGGTTTCATTCCAAAAGTGCCTAATTTAAATCAGTTTATACAATGAACCAGCTAATGATCTTTAGTGTTGAGAGGTGTAATGCTTTTATACCGTGTGTGTGTGTGTGTGTGTGTTTTATGAATAGAACTGTAGGGAAAGAGGGGCTGGGGGTGGAAGTTTCATTGTGTAGGGTATGGTGAGTTTCTACAACCATCTTTTATCAACAGATGGCAAGTAGCACATGAAAAATAATTAAAAAATAAAATGAAAAGAAATCCAGAATGAATTAAAGTGCTTCTTTGCATTCTGATCTGCATTTTTTTTTGGTTTGGAATTTTTATGGTGAATTGCCATATTATCTGTTACATCAGTTTACAATGAGGCTCCTATCAGACATAAAACAGATTTATAATATCATTAAAACACAATATCAAAGAATGAATAAGCAATTCAATAAAATTACAATAACGCAAAGATAAAATGAAACCCTTTTCAATAACAGTTTTATGCAAGAACATTTTGCAGATAAATATGTGTTTATAGATCTTTTAAATGCACATTTATTATATTGCTCCTAATAGAGCCACAGGGGTTAATTTTTTTCTTGTCTTCTTCTGTGTTATCTTTTATAAGTGGTTCAAATGCCAGCTGCAAAACTCTTCAATAGATCGTGTGTGTGTGTGGGGGGGGGAGGCTCAAAACTGATTTTAGGAAAAAGACCATTTGCAGTATGGTGATAGTTTCCACACAGAATCAAGTTTTTTAGAAATAAGTTGAAGGCTGCATTTGGGGTACCTTTTCAAAATTAGAGCAATTTATGACAGATAGGATGGTATGTGTGTGGGTGGGGGGGTGGGGGGGGAAACCAGGGATGGATGAATTAGTCTTGGTTTGGTCTTTGTTTCTTCTATATGCTTTCACCCACTCCTATTCCATCCTGTTGTTTCCTCATTGATCAGCAAACTCTTCTTTTACAAATCTGCACAAAAACTCACATTGAAATATATATTTCAACTGCATATTTCTAAATGTATTTTCTCTCAAAAATATGCATTTCTGAGAAAGCACTCCCATGGATGTTTATTCAGAAGCACAATGGGATCAACTCCCATGTCTGGATGCATAGGATTCCAGCTTTTGTGTATATTCTCTTTAAATTGCTGATAAGTGTGTGCCAACATTTGGAGAAGTGTGAAATCTGGTGGATAGCTGAATTTCAGTTTGCACATTTGCCCAAGAGGTGTGGAGCTGGTCAGTTCCTATAGGAATTTGCAAAGATGGAATTTCAGAACCCCTAATTTAGAGTTGGCTTTCAGCATATTTCCTCTTCTTTGATACCTATCCTTTCAATGATGGGTTTCAGCATGCGTATAATGAAACTGTCTGAAGGATTCAGGGGTACAGCCATAGCAAGAGGGTAGCTTCTTGGTCCTTTTACTTGTGCTCCTATCTATCTATCTATCTACCCATCATTATTATTATTATTATTATTATTATTATTATTATCTGAATATGAGCATGGACACTATTTTCTGGTCACTGTCACTATTTTCTCCCCCCTGGGGGGGGGCATTTTGTGGATGTCTTATTAAAATGTGTGTGGGGGGGTTAGCGTGAGCTGCTAAAGTTCACCATTCTTTGGGGATCAGCTCCTTTTGCAGGGTCTCTAGAAGTTAAATGTCTCCATGTGTGAGTGGATACATCTCGCCTCTAGGGTGCATATAGGTAAATGCATGTGCATGAACACTAACTCACTGTACAGTACAGCCACCAACATTTTTTTGTAGGTAGGGTACCATACTGCAGGACAATCCTGTATTTCCCGTATATCTTTAAACAGAGGAATAATCCTCATCTTGGTCTTTAAATCGGTAGTGAAGAGACTACTGTAGGATAAACAAATATACAGTAAGCAGACTAGAACCGCTCTACTCCACCTCAATGTGTAATGGGGATAGGGTGGGTGTTTCAAAGTGATCCTCCATATGAGAATCGGGATGTTATATGCATGTCCTTTCTTCCTTGGTAAAATGTTGGAGGGTATGCAATTAAATAACTGTAGACCTGTTTAGCTTATGGTTTCAGACTGCTTGCTACCAAGTCCAAAGCTAGAAATGTTGTGGTGAAGTGCCTAAGGGGCATAGAATCACCACAGAAAAGCTGCTGATTTTCTGACCCTTCGGCTCCTCACCAAGTATTTCTAGTTGCAGACCTGTTGTTGCTGTTTCATTTTCATATCACCCAATAGAAAGCCGAAGCTCTCTGGGCGGTTCACAAAAATTGCAAGCTATAAATCTAAGATGATACAAACATAATATAAAATCCTTAACATACAACATTTAAAAAGAAGTTAAAACAGCTAAAACAGTAACAGCAAGATGTTGGACCTGATTAAAAAAGCTAACAAAAATGCCCCATCATATGCTGTCAAATCCTTGAGAGAGTAGAGGACAGTTTTAACCTGACACCGGAACAATGACAATGTTGGTGCCAGGTGGATTTCAGTGGGGAGAGCATTCCATAATGGGGGGGGGTTACCACCAAGAAGTCCCTCTCCCTTGTTGCCACCTTCTGAGCTTCCCTCAGTAGTAACCAGACTTAAACCTCTGGACCATCACAGGGACAGAAGAAGCCTAGACCTGTCTAATAGTTACATGCCAAGGCTCAAAGAGAAAAAGGGAAACCAGCTCCCGCTAATGCTACAGCTTTCCGTTATTAAAGTTTATTTTAAACTACAATGCTAAACCCACCTACTATGGAATAAATTCCACTGAATGTAGTGGGGCTTACTTCTGAAGAAACATGCATAGGATTGCACTGCTAGTTTATCCCCCCCCCCCTTTAATGGTCTAATCACAGGGATTATATCTGCATAATCAAAACGTTAATACAGGGCCCTTAAGGTACTGAAGAAGACTGCGAAGCTACCAGTCATCACTGAGGGAAATTAGGCCAACTTTAACATTACTATTTCCTATTACAATTACACCCCAGAATCAAAATGTAATGTTTCCTATTACAGTTACACCCCAGAATCAAGATTTACACAATTCAGTTTACACAATCCCTGATTATCAGCCCCCATCAATTTAAAATTGTCCCTATTAATCAGCTACAGCCTTAGTTGATTAATCTACTGATTAAAGGGATCGAGATTTGCAGGCCCAATTCATATCACTGTTATGCTATCTAGGAGTCATGATGTCTGGTTCAGCCATGTCTTAATTATGCCTCCTGTTTGCATCCTTTGTTTTTATTCTGGTGCATAGTTTGTGGGCCCTTGGAA